>NW_022143804.1:0-81512 GCF_007565055.1 Rhinopithecus roxellana
GTGATCAGTTTGTTAGCACAGTTTTCTGGAAATCTGCAATTAGATACTTCATAGCGCAATGAACATTACAGTGACAAAGGAAATATCCAGAGATGAAAACTAGAAAGAAGCTTTCTTAGAAACTTCTTGGTGATGTGTGAATTCATCTCACAGAGTTACACTTATGTTTCGTGGAGCAGTCCATTAACACTGTCTTTGAGGAAACTGTGAAGTTCTTCCTTGCATCGCTTTGAGGCCTACGCTGATAAAGGAAATTTCATCCGTTCAAACCGTGAAAGAAGCTTTCTGAGAAACTTCTTTCTGATCTGTGAGTTCATCTCACAGAGTTACAACCTCTGCCTCAAGAAGCAGTTTGCTAACACTCTTTTCGTGGAATCTGCAAAGTGATATTGGGAGTCTATTGGTGGGCCCCATGGTGCATAAAGGAAATATCCTCACATAATAACTAAAGAGAAGCTTTATGAGAAACTGCATTGCCATGTGTGAATGCAACTCACAGAGTTACACGTTTCTCTTCTGTGATCAGTTTGTTAGCACAGTTTTCTGGAAATCTGCAATTAGATACTTCATAGCGCAATGAACATTACAGTGACAAATGAAATATCCACAGAGGAAACTAGAAAGAAGCTTTCTTAGAAACTTCTTGGTGATGTGTGAATTCATCTCACAGAGTTACACTTATGTTTCGTGGAGCAGTGCATTAACACTGTCTTTGAGGAATCTGAGAAGGGCTTCTTTGGATCATATTGAGGCCTAAGCTGATAAAGGAAATTTCATCCGTTCAAAACGTGAAAGAAGCTTTCTGAGAAACTTCTTTCTGATCTGTGAGTTCATCTCACAGAGTTACAACCTCTGCCTCAAGAAGCAGTTTGCTAACACTCTTTTCGTGGAATCTGCAAAGTGATATTTGGGAGCCTATTGGGGCCCATGGTGATAAAGGAAATATCCTCACATAATAACTAAAGAGAAGCTTTCTGAGAAACTGCATTGCCAAGTGTGAATGCAACCCACAGAGTTACACGTTTCTCTTCAGTGATCAGTTTGTTAGCACAGTTTTCTGGAAATCTGCAATTAGATACTTCATAGCGCAATGAACATTACAGTGACAAAGGAAATATCCAGAGATGAAAACTAGAAAGAAGCTTTCTTAGAAACTTCTTGGTGATGTGTGAATTCATCTCACAGAGTTACACTTATGTTTCGTGGAGCAGTCCATTAACACTGTCTTTGAGGAAACTGTGAAGTTCTTCCTTGCATCGCTTTGAGGCCTACGCTGATAAAGGAAATTTCATCCGTTCAAACCGTGAAAGAAGCTTTCTGAGAAACTTCTTTCTGATCTGTGAGTTCATCTCACAGAGTTACAACCTCTGCCTCAAGAAGCAGTTTGCTAACACTCTTTTCGTGGAATCTGCAAAGTGATATTTGGGAGCCTATTGGGGCCCACGGTGATAAAGGAAATATCCTCACATAATAACTAAAGAGAAGCTTTATGAGAAACTGCATTGCCATGTGTGAATGCAACTCACAGAGTTACACGTTTCTCTTCTGTGATCAGTTTGTTAGCACAGTTTTCTGGAAATCTGCAATTAGATACTTCATAGCGCAATGAACATAACAGTGACAAATGAAATATCCACAGATGAAAACTAGAAAGAAGCTTTCTTAGAAACTTCTTGGTGATGTGTGAATTCATCTCACAGAGTTACACTTATGTTTCGTGGAGCAGTGCATTAACACTGTCTTTGAGGAATCTGAGAAGGGCTTCTTTGGATCATATTGAGGCCTAAGCTGATAAAGGAAATTTCATCCGTTCAAAACGTGAAAGAAGCTTTCTGAGAAACTTCTTTCTGATCTGTGAGTTCATCTCACAGAGTTACAACCTCTGCCTCAAGAAGCAGTTTGCTAACACTCTTTTCGTGGAATCTGCAAAGTGATATTTGGGAGCCTATTGGGGCCCATGGTGATAAAGGAAATATCCTCACATAATAACTAAAGAGAAGCTTTCTGAGAAACTGCATTGCCAAGTGTGAATGCAACCCACAGAGTTACACGTTTCTCTTCAGTGATCAGTTTGTTAGCACAGTTTTCTGGAAATCTGCAATTAGATACTTCATAGCGCAATGAACATTACAGTGACAAAGGAAATATCCAGAGATGAAAACTAGAAAGAAGCTTTCTTAGAAACTTCTTGGTGATGTGTGAATTCATCTCACAGAGTTACACTTATGTTTCGTGGAGCAGTCCATTAACACTGTCTTTGAGGAATCTGAGAAGGGCTTCTTTGGATCACTATTGAGGCCTACGCTGATAAAGGAAATTTCATCCGTTCAAAACGTGAAAGAAGCTTTCTGAGAAACTTCTTTCTGATCTGTGAGTTCATCTCACAGAGTTACAACCTCTGCCTCAAGAAGCAGTTTGCTAACACTCTTTTCGTGGAATCTGCAAAGTGATATTTGGGAGCCTATTGGGGCCCATGGTGATAAAGGAAATATCCTCACATAATAACTAAAGAGAAGCTTTCTGAGAAACTGCATTGCCAAGTGTGAATGCAACCCACAGAGTTACACGTTTCTCTTCAGTGATCAGTTTGTTAGCACAGTTTTCTGGAAATCTGCAATTAGATACTTCATAGCGCAATGAACATTACAGTGACAAAGGAAATATCCAGAGATGAAAACTAGAAAGAAGCTTTCTTAGAAACTTCTTGGTGATGTGTGAATTCATCTCACAGAGTTACACTTATGTTTCGTGGAGCAGTCCATTAACACTGTCTTTGAGGAATCTGAGAAGGGCTTCTTTGGATCACATTGAGGCCTACGCTGATAAAGGAAATTTCATCCGTTCAAACCGTGAAAGAAGCTTTCTGAGAAACTTCTTTCTGATCTGTGAGTTCATCTCACAGAGTTACAACCTCTGCCTCAAGAAGCAGTTTGCTAACACTCTTTTCGTGGAATCTGCAAAGTGATATTTGGGAGCCTATTGGGGCCCATGGTGATAAAGGAAATATCCTCACATAATAACTAAAGAGAAGCTTTCTGAGAAACTGCATTGCCATGTGTGAATGCAACTCACAGAGTTACACGTTTCTCTTCAGTGATCAGTTTGTTAGCACAGTTTTCTGGAAATCTGCAATTAGATACTTCATAGCGCAATGAACATTACAGTGACAAAGGAAATATCCAGAGATGAAAACTAGAAAGAAGCTTTCTTAGAAACTTCTTGGTGATGTGTGAATTCATCTCACAGAGTTACACTTATGTTTCGTGGAGCAGTCCATTAACACTGTCTTTGAGGAATCTGAGAAGGGCTTCTTTGGATCACTTTGAGGCCTACGCTGATAAAGGAAATTTCATCCGTTCAAAACGTGAAAGAAGCTTTCTGAGAAACTTCTTTCTGATCTGTGAGTTCATCTCACAGAGTTACAACCTCTGCCTCAAGAAGCAGTTTGCTAACACTCTTTTCGTGGAATCTGCAAAGTGATATTTGGGAGCCTATTGGGGCCCATGGTGATAAAGGAAATATCCTCACATAATAACTAAAGAGAAGCTTTCTGAGAAACTGCATTGCCAAGTGTGAATGCAACCCACAGAGTTACACGTTTCTCTTCAGTGATCAGTTTGTTAGCACAGTTTTCTGGAAATCTGCAATTAGATACTTCATAGCGCAATGAACATTACAGTGACAAAGGAAATATCCAGAGATGAAAACTAGAAAGAAGCTTTCTTAGAAACTTCTTGGTGATGTGTGAATTCATCTCACAGAGTTACACTTATGTTTCGTGGAGCAGTCCATTAACACTGTCTTTGAGGAATCTGAGAAGGGCTTCTTTGGATCATATTGAGGCCTACGCTGATAAAGGAAATTTCATCCGTTCAAAACGTGAAAGAAGCTTTCTGAGAAACTTCTTTCTGATCTGTGAGTTCATCTCACAGAGTTACAACCTCTGCCTCAAGAAGCAGTTTGCTAACACTCTTTTCGTGGAATCTGCAAAGTGATATTTGGGAGCCTATTGGGGCCCATGGTGATAAAGGAAATATCCTCACATAATAACTAAAGAGAAGCTTTCTGAGAAACTGCATTGCCAAGTGTGAATGCAACCCACAGAGTTACACGTTTCTCTTCAGTGATCAGTTTGTTAGCACAGTTTTCTGGAAATCTGCAATTAGATACTTCATAGCGCAATGAACATTACAGTGACAAAGGAAATATCCAGAGATGAAAACTAGAAAGAAGCTTTCTTAGAAACTTCTTGGTGATGTGTGAATTCATCTCACAGAGTTACACTTATGTTTCGTGGAGCAGTCCATTAACACTGTCTTTGAGGAATCTGAGAAGGGCTTCTTTGGATCACTATTGAGGCCTACGCTGATAAAGGAAATTTCATCCGTTCAAACCGTGAAAGAAGCTTTCTGAGAAACTTCTTTCTGATCTGTGAGTTCATCTCACAGAGTTACAACCTCTGCCTCAAGAAGCAGTTTGCTAACACTCTTTTCGTGGAATCTGCAAAGTGATATTTGGGAGCCTATTGGGGCCCATGGTGATAAAGGAAATATCCTCACATAATAACTAAAGAGAAGCTTTCTGAGAAACTGCATTGCCATGTGTGAATGCAACTCACAGAGTTACACGTTTCTCTTCAGTGATCAGTTTGTTAGCACAGTTTTCTGGAAATCTGCAATTAGATACTTCATAGCGCAATGAACATAACAGTGACAAATGAAATATCCACAGATGAAAACTAGAAAGAAGCTTTCTTAGAAACTTCTTGGTGATGTGTGAATTCATCTCACAGAGTTACACTTATGTTTCGTGGAGCAGTCATTAACACTGTCTTTGAGGAATCTGAGAAGGGCTTCTTTGGATCACTTTGAGGCCTACGCTGATAAAGGAAATTTCATCCGTTCAAACCGTGAAAGAAGCTTTCTGAGAAACTTCTTTCTGATCTGTGAGTTCATCTCACAGAGTTACAACCTCTGCCTCAAGAAGCAGTTTGCTAACACTCTTTTCGTGGAATCTGCAAAGTGATATTTGGGAGCCTATTGGGGCCCATGGTGATAAAGGAAATATCCTCACATAATAACTAAAGAGAAGCTTTCTGAGAAACTGCATTGCCAAGTGTGAATGCAACTCACAGAGTTACACGTTTCTCTTCAGTGATCAGTTTGTTAGCACAGTTTTCTGGAAATCTGCAATTAGATACTTCATAGCGCAATGAACATTACAGTGACAAAGGAAATATCCACAGATGAAAACTAGAAAGAAGCTTTCTTAGAAACTTCTTGGTGATGTGTGAATTCATCTCACAGAGTTACACTTATGTTTCGTGGAGCAGTCCATTAACACTGTCTTTGAGGAATCTGAGAAGGGCTTCTTTGGATCACTATTGAGGCCTACGCTGATAAAGGAAATTTCATCCGTTCAAACCGTGAAAGAAGCTTTCTGAGAAACTTCTTTCTGATCTGTGAGTTCATCTCACAGAGTTACAACCTCTGCCTCAAGAAGCAGTTTGCTAACACTCTTTTCGTGGAATCTGCAAAGTGATATTTGGGAGCCTATTGGGGCCCATGGTGATAAAGGAAATATCCTCACATAATAACTAAAGAGAAGCTTTCTGAGAAACTGCATTGCCAAGTGTGAATGCAACCCACAGAGTTACACGTTTCTCTTCAGTGATCAGTTTGTTAGCACAGTTTTCTGGAAATCTGCAATTAGATACTTCATAGCGCAATGAACATTACAGTGACAAAGGAAATATCCAGAGATGAAAACTAGAAAGAAGCTTTCTTAGAAACTTCTTGGTGATGTGTGAATTCATCTCACAGAGTTACACTTATGTTTCGTGGAGCAGTCCATTAACACTGTCTTTGAGGAATCTGAGAAGGGCTTCTTTGGATCACTATTGAGGCCTACGCTGATAAAGGAAATTTCATCCGTTCAAAACGTGAAAGAAGCTTTCTGAGAAACTTCTTTCTGATCTGTGAGTTCATCTCACAGAGTTACAACCTCTGCCTCAAGAAGCAGTTTGCTAACACTCTTTTCGTGGAATCTGCAAAGTGATATTTGGGAGCCTATTGGGGCCCATGGTGATAAAGGAAATATCCTCACATAATAACTAAAGAGAAGCTTTCTGAGAAACTGCATTGCCAAGTGTGAATGCAACCCACAGAGTTACACGTTTCTCTTCAGTGATCAGTTTGTTAGCACAGTTTTCTGGAAATCTGCAATTAGATACTTCATAGCGCAATGAACATTACAGTGACAAAGGAAATATCCAGAGATGAAAACTAGAAAGAAGCTTTCTTAGAAACTTCTTGGTGATGTGTGAATTCATCTCACAGAGTTACACTTATGTTTCGTGGAGCAGTCCATTAACACTGTCTTTGAGGAATCTGAGAAGGGCTTCTTGGCATCCTTTGAGGCCTACGCTGATAAAGGAAATTTCATCCGTTCAAAACGTGAAAGAAGCTTTCTGAGAAACTTCTTTCTGATCTGTGAGTTCATCTCACAGAGTTACAACCTCTGCCTCAAGAAGCAGTTTGCTAACACTCTTTTCGTGGAATCTGCAAAGTGATATTTGGGAGCCTATTGGGGCCCATGGTGATAAAGGAAATATCCTCACATAATAACTAAAGAGAAGCTTTCTGAGAAACTGCATTGCCAAGTGTGAATGCAACTCACAGAGTTACACGTTTCTCTTCAGTGATCAGTTTGTTAGCACAGTTTTCTGGAAATCTGCAATTAGATACTTCATAGCGCAATGAACATTACAGTGACAAAGGAAATATCCAGAGATGAAAACTAGAAAGAAGCTTTCTTAGAAACTTCTTGGTGATGTGTGAATTCATCTCACAGAGTTACACTTATGTTTCGTGGAGCAGTCCATTAACACTGTCTTTGAGGAATCTGAGAAGGGCTTCTTTGGATCACTATTGAGGCCTACGCTGATAAAGGAAATTTCATCCGTTCAAAACGTGAAAGAAGCTTTCTGAGAAACTTCTTTCTGATCTGTGAGTTCATCTCACAGAGTTACAACCTCTGCCTCAAGAAGCAGTTTGCTAACACTCTTTTCGTGGAATCTGCAAAGTGATATTTGGGAGCCTATTGGGCCCATGGTGATAAAGGAAATATCCTCACATAATAACTAAAGAGAAGTTTTCTGAGAAACTGCATTGCCATGTGTGAATGCAACTCACAGACTTACGCCAGTGTTCTTTGGAGCCGTTTCTTTGGACTGTTTCCGTGGATTCTGAGAAGTGATATTTCAGATAGCTTTGAAGAATAGAAGGAGAAAGGAAATATCCTTCAAGAGAAAGCGGAACCAAGCTTTGTGAGAAACTGCTTTGTGATATGTGAATTCATTTCACAGTGTTCTATCACCCGTTCTCGGGGGAGTTTCCTAGCACTCATTTTGAGGAATCTCAGATGTGATGTCTTGGATATCGTTGAATCGCATGCTGAATAAGGAACTATCCTCAGAGAAACCTGCAGAGAAGGCTTCTCAAAAACTTCTTTGTTGTGGGTAAATTCAGCCCACAGATGTCCATCATTGTTTCCACTGAGAAACTCGCTAGCAGAATTTTCGCAGAATCTGCGATAGGACACACGGTGGCGCTCCAAGACCACAAATAACCTCGTCTTACTAAAGAAAGAAGCTTTCTGAGAAACGCTATGTGATGTTGAATTCACTCACTAAGTTGCAGTGGTATTTCGTGGGGCCGTGGCCTAGGCCTATTTGTGTGGAATCTGAGAACAGATATTCCCGATCCCTTTGAAAACAATGGGGCCAATGGAAACATCTTCCAATAAAAATGAGAAAGAAGCTTTCTGAGAAACTTCTTCTGATCTGTGAGTTCATCTCACAGAGTTACAACCTCTGCCTCAAGAAGCAGTTTGCTAACACTCTTTTCGTGGAATCTGCAAAGTGATATTTGGGAGCCTATTGGGGCCCACTGGTGATAAAGGAAATATCCTCACATAATAACTAAAGAGAAGCTTCTGAGAAACTGCATTGCCATGTGTGAATGCAACTCCACAGAGTTACACGTTTCTCTTCAGTGATCAGTTTGTTAGCACAGTTTTCTGGAAATCTGCAATTAGATACTTCATAGCGCAATGAACATTACAGTGACAAAGGAAATATCCAGAGATGAAAACTAGAAAGAAGCTTTCTTAGAAACTTCTTGGTGATGTGTGAATTCATCTCACAGAGTTACACTTATGTTTCGTGGAGCAGTCCATTAACACTGTCTTTGAGGAATCTGAGAAGGGCTTCTTTGGATCATATTGAGGCCTACGCTGATAAAGGAAATTTCATCCGTTCAAAACGTGAAAGAAGCTTTCTGAGAAACTTCTTTCTGATCTGTGAGTTCATCTCACAGAGTTACAACCTCTGCCTCAAGAAGCAGTTTGCTAACACTCTTTTCGTGGAATCTGCAAAGTGATATTTGGGAGCCTATTGGGGCCCATGGTGATAAAGGAAATATCCTCACATAATAACTAAAGAGAAGCTTTCTGAGAAACTGCATTGCCAAGTGTGAATGCAACCCACAGAGTTACACGTTTCTCTTCAGTGATCAGTTTGTTAGCACAGTTTTCTGGAAATCTGCAATTAGATACTTCATAGCGCAATGAACATTACAGTGACAAAGGAAATATCCAGAGATGAAAACTAGAAAGAAGCTTTCTTAGAAACTTCTTGGTGATGTGTGAATTCATCTCACAGAGTTACACTTATGTTTCGTGGAGCAGTCCATTAACACTGTCTTTGAGGAATCTGAGAAGGGCTTCTTTGGATCAGCATTGAGGCCTACGCTGATAAAGGAAATTTCATCCGTTCAAACCGTGAAAGAAGCTTTCTGAGAAACTTCTTTCTGATCTGTGAGTTCATCTCACAGAGTTACAACCTCTGCCTCAAGAAGCAGTTTGCTAACACTCTTTTCGTGGAATCTGCAAAGTGATATTTGGGAGCCTATTGGGGCCCATGGTGATAAAGGAAATATCCTCACATAATAACTAAAGAGAAGCTTTCTGAGAAACTGCATTGCCATGTGTGAATGCAACTCACAGAGTTACACGTTTCTCTTCATGTGATCAGTTTGTTAGCACAGTTTTCTGGAAATCTGCAATTAGATACTTCATAGCGCAATGAACATTACAGTGACAAATGAAATATCCAGAGATGAAAACTAGAAAGAAGCTTTCTTAGAAACTTCTTGGTGATGTGTGAATTCATCTCACAGAGTTACACTTATGTTTCGTGGAGCAGTCCATTAACACTGTCTTTGAGGAATCTGAGAAGGGCTTCTTGGATCCTATTGAGGCCTACGCTGATAAAGGAAATTTCATCCGTTCAAAACGTGAAAGAAGCTTTCTGAGAAACTTCTTTCTGATCTGTGAGTTCATCTCACAGAGTTACAACCTCTGCCTCAAGAAGCAGTTTGCTAACACTCTTTTCGTGGAATCTGCAAAGTGATATTTGGGAGCCTATTGGGGCCCATGGTGATAAAGGAAATATCCTCACATAATAACTAAAGAGAAGCTTTCTGAGAAACTGCATTGCCATGTGTGAATGCAACTCACAGAGTTACACGTGTTCTTTGGAGCCGTTTCTTTGGACTGTTTCCGTGGATTCTGAGAAGTGATATTTCAGATAGCTTTGAAGAATAGAAGGAGAAAGGAAATATCCTTCAAGAGAAAGCGGAACCAAGCTTTGTGAGAAACTGCTTTGTGATATGTGAATTCATTTCACAGTGTTCTATCACCCGTTCTCGGGGAGTTTCCTAGCACTCATTTTGAGGAATCTCAGATGTGATGTCTTGGATATCGTTGAATCGCATGCTGAATAAGGAACTATCCTCAGAGAAACCTGCAGAGAAGGCTTCTCAAAACTTCTTTGTTGTGGGTGAATTCAGCCCACAGATGTCCATCATTGTTTCCACTGAGAAACTCGCTAGCAGAATTTTCGCAGAATCTGCAATAGGACACACTGGGCGCTCCAAGACCACAAATAACCTCGTCTTACTAAAGAAAGAAGCTTTCTGAGAAACGCTATGTGATGTGTGAATTCAACTCACTAAGTTGCAGCGGTATTTCGTGGGGCCGTGGCCTAGGCCTATTTGTGTGGAATCTGAGAACAGATATTCCCGATCCCTTTGAAACAATGGGGCCAATGGAAACATCTTCCAATAAAAGTGAGAAAGAAGCTTTCTGAGAAACTTCTTTCTGATCTGTGAGTTCATCTCACAGAGTTACAACCTCTGCCTCAAGAAGCAGTTTGCTAACACTCTTTTCGTGGAATCTGCAAAGTGATATTTGGGAGCCTATTGGGGCCCATGGTGATAAAGGAAATATCCTCACATAATAACTAAAGAGAAGCTTTCTGAGAAACTGCATTGCCAAGTGTGAATGCAACCCACAGAGTTACACGTTTCTCTTCAGTGATCAGTTTGTTAGCACAGTTTTCTGGAAATCTGCAATTAGATACTTCATAGCGCAATGAACATTACAGTGACAAAGGAAATATCCAGAGATGAAAACTAGAAAGAAGCTTTCTTAGAAACTTCTTGGTGATGTGTGAATTCATCTCACAGAGTTACACTTATGTTTCGTGGAGCAGTCCATTAACACTGTCTTTGAGGAATCTGAGAAGGGCTTCTTTGGATCATATTGAGGCCTACGCTGATAAAGGAAATTTCATCCGTTCAAAACGTGAAAGAAGCTTTCTGAGAAACTTCTTTCTGATCTGTGAGTTCATCTCACAGAGTTACAACCTCTGCCTCAAGAAGCAGTTTGCTAACACTCTTTTCGTGGAATCTGCAAAGTGATATTTGGGAGCCTATTGGGGCCCATGGTGATAAAGGAAATATCCTCACATAATAACTAAAGAGAAGCTTTCTGAGAAACTGCATTGCCAAGTGTGAATGCAACCCACAGAGTTACACGTTTCTCTTCAGTGATCAGTTTGTTAGCACAGTTTTCTGGAAATCTGCAATTAGATACTTCATAGCGCAATGAACATTACAGTGACAAAGGAAATATCCAGAGATGAAAACTAGAAAGAAGCTTTCTTAGAAACTTCTTGGTGATGTGTGAATTCATCTCACAGAGTTACACTTATGTTTCGTGGAGCAGTCCATTAACACTGTCTTTGAGGAATCTGAGAAGGGCTTCTTTGGATCACATTGAGGCCTACGCTGATAAAGGAAATTTCATCCGTTCAAAACGTGAAAGAAGCTTTCTGAGAAACTTCTTTCTGATCTGTGAGTTCATCTCACAGAGTTACAACCTCTGCCTCAAGAAGCAGTTTGCTAACACTCTTTTCGTGGAATCTGCAAAGTGATATTTGGGAGCCTATTGGGGCCCATGGTGATAAAGGAAATATCCTCACATAATAACTAAAGAGAAGCTTTCTGAGAAACTGCATTGCCAAGTGTGAATGCAACCCACAGAGTTACACGTTTCTCTTCAGTGATCAGTTTGTTAGCACAGTTTTCTGGAAATCTGCAATTAGATACTTCATAGCGCAATGAACATTACAGTGACAAAGGAAATATCCAGAGATGAAAACTAGAAAGAAGCTTTCTTAGAAACTTCTTGGTGATGTGTGAATTCATCTCACAGAGTTACACTTATGTTTCGTGGAGCAGTCCATTAACACTGTCTTTGAGGAATCTGAGAAGGGCTTCTTTGGATCACTATTGAGGCCTACGCTGATAAAGGAAATTTCATCCGTTCAAAACGTGAAAGAAGCTTTCTGAGAAACTTCTTTCTGATCTGTGAGTTCATCTCACAGAGTTACAACCTCTGCCTCAAGAAGCAGTTTGCTAACACTCTTTTCGTGGAATCTGCAAAGTGATATTTGGGAGCCTATTGGGGCCCATGGTGATAAAGGAAATATCCTCACATAATAACTAAAGAGAAGCTTTCTGAGAAACTGCATTGCCAAGTGTGAATGCAACTCACAGAGTTACACGTTTCTCTTCAGTGATCAGTTTGTTAGCACAGTTTTCTGGAAATCTGCAATTAGATACTTCATAGCGCAATGAACATTACAGTGACAAAGGAAATATCCAGAGATGAAAACTAGAAAGAAGCTTTCTTAGAAACTTCTTGGTGATGTGTGAATTCATCTCACAGAGTTACACTTATGTTTCGTGGAGCAGTCCATTAACACTGTCTTTGAGGAATCTGAGAAGGGCTTCTTTGGATCATATTGAGGCCTACGCTGATAAAGGAAATTTCATCCGTTCAAAACGTGAAAGAAGCTTTCTGAGAAACTTCTTTCTGATCTGTGAGTTCATCTCACAGAGTTACAACCTCTGCCTCAAGAAGCAGTTTGCTAACACTCTTTTCGTGGAATCTGCAAAGTGATATTTGGGAGCCTATTGGGGCCCATGGTGATAAAGGAAATATCCTCACATAATAACTAAAGAGAAGCTTTCTGAGAAACTGCATTGCCAAGTGTGAATGCAACCCACAGAGTTACACGTTTCTCTTCAGTGATCAGTTTGTTAGCACAGTTTTCTGGAAATCTGCAATTAGATACTTCATAGCGCAATGAACATTACAGTGACAAAGGAAATATCCAGAGATGAAAACTAGAAAGAAGCTTTCTTAGAAACTTCTTGGTGATGTGTGAATTCATCTCACAGAGTTACACTTATGTTTCGTGGAGCAGTCCATTAACACTGTCTTTGAGGAATCTGAGAAGGGCTTCTTTGGATCACTATTGAGGCCTACGCTGATAAAGGAAATTTCATCCGTTCAAAACGTGAAAGAAGCTTTCTGAGAAACTTCTTTCTGATCTGTGAGTTCATCTCACAGAGTTACAACCTCTGCCTCAAGAAGCAGTTTGCTAACACTCTTTTCGTGGAATCTGCAAAGTGATATTTGGGAGCCTATTGGGGCCCATGGTGATAAAGGAAATATCCTCACATAATAACTAAAGAGAAGCTTTCTGAGAAACTGCATTGCCATGTGTGAATGCAACTCACAGAGTTACACGTTTCTCTTCAGTGATCAGTTTGTTAGCACAGTTTTCTGGAAATCTGCAATTAGATACTTCATAGCGCAATGAACATTACAGTGACAAAGGAAATATCCAGAGATGAAAACTAGAAAGAAGCTTTCTTAGAAACTTCTTGGTGATGTGTGAATTCATCTCACAGAGTTACACTTATGTTTCGTGGAGCAGTCCATTAACACTGTCTTTGAGGAATCTGAGAAGGGCTTCTTTGGATCATATTGAGGCCTACGCTGATAAAGGAAATTTCATCCGTTCAAAACGTGAAAGAAGCTTTCTGAGAAACTTCTTTCTGATCTGTGAGTTCATCTCACAGAGTTACAACCTCTGCCTCAAGAAGCAGTTTGCTAACACTCTTTTCGTGGAATCTGCAAAGTGATATTTGGGAGCCTATTGGGGCCCATGGTGATAAAGGAAATATCCTCACATAATAACTAAAGAGAAGCTTTCTGAGAAACTGCATTGCCAAGTGTGAATGCAACCCACAGAGTTACACGTTTCTCTTCAGTGATCAGTTTGTTAGCACAGTTTTCTGGAAATCTGCAATTAGATACTTCATAGCGCAATGAACATTACAGTGACAAAGGAAATATCCAGAGATGAAAACTAGAAAGAAGCTTTCTTAGAAACTTCTTGGTGATGTGTGAATTCATCTCACAGAGTTACACTTATGTTTCGTGGAGCAGTCCATTAACACTGTCTTTGAGGAATCTGAGAAGGGCTTCTTTGGATCATATTGAGGCCTACGCTGATAAAGGAAATTTCATCCGTTCAAAACGTGAAAGAAGCTTTCTGAGAAACTTCTTTCTGATCTGTGAGTTCATCTCACAGAGTTACAACCTCTGCCTCAAGAAGCAGTTTGCTAACACTCTTTTCGTGGAATCTGCAAAGTGATATTTGGGAGCCTATTGGGGCCCATGGTGATAAAGGAAATATCCTCACATAATAACTAAAGAGAAGCTTTCTGAGAAACTGCATTGCCAAGTGTGAATGCAACCCACAGAGTTACACGTTTCTCTTCAGTGATCAGTTTGTTAGCACAGTTTTCTGGAAATCTGCAATTAGATACTTCATAGCGCAATGAACATTACAGTGACAAAGGAAATATCCAGAGATGAAAACTAGAAAGAAGCTTTCTTAGAAACTTCTTGGTGATGTGTGAATTCATCTCACAGAGTTACACTTATGTTTCGTGGAGCAGTCCATTAACACTGTCTTTGAGGAATCTGAGAAGGGCTTCTTGGATCACTATTGAGGCCTACGCTGATAAAGGAAATTTCATCCGTTCAAAACCGTGAAAGAAGCTTTCTGAGAAACTTCTTTCTGATCTGTGAGTTCATCTCACAGAGTTACAACCTCTGCCTCAAGAAGCAGTTTGCTAACACTCTTTTCGTGGAATCTGCAAAGTGATATTTGGGAGCCTATTGGGGCCCATGGTGATAAAGGAAATATCCTCACATAATAACTAAAGAGAAGCTTTCTGAGAAACTGCATTGCCAATGTGTGAATGCAACCCACAGAGTTACACGTTTCTCTTCAGTGATCAGTTTGTTAGCACAGTTTTCTGGAAATCTGCAATTAGATACTTCATAGCGCAATGAACATTACAGTGAGAAAGGAAATCTCCTTCAAGAGAAAGCGAACCAAGCTTTGTGAGAAACTGCTTTGTGATATGTGAATTCATTTCACAGTGTTCTAACACCCGTTCTCGGGGGAGTTTCCTAGCACTCATTTTGAGGAATCTCAGATGTGATGTCTTGGATATCGTTGAATCGCATGCTGAATAAGGAACTATCCTCAGAGAAACCTGCAGAGAAGGCTTCTCAAAACTTCTTTGTTGTGGGTGAATTCAGCCCACAGATGTCCATCATTGTTTCCACTGAGAAACTCGCTAGCAGAATTTTCGCAGAATCTGCAATAGGACACACGGTGGCGCTCCAAGACCACAAATAACCTCGTCTTACTAAAGAAAGAAGCTTTCTGAGAACGCTATGTGATGTGTGAATTCAACTCACAAGTTGCAGCGGTATTTCGTGGGGCCGTGGCCTAGGCCTATTTGTGTGGAATCTGAGAACAGATATTCCCGATCCCTTTGAAAACATGGGCCAATGGAAATTCATCCGTTCAAAAACGTGAAAGAAGCTTTCTGAGAAACTTCTTTCTGATCTGTGAGTTCATCTCACAGAGTTACAACCTCTGCCTCAAGAAGCAGTTTGCTAACACTCTTTTCGTGGAATCTGCAAAGTGATATTTGGGAGCCTATTGGGGCCCATGGTGATAAAGGAAATATCCTCACATAATAACTAAAGAGAAGCTTTCTGAGAAACTGCATTGCCAAGTGTGAATGCAACCACAGAGTTACACGTTTCTCTTCAGTGATCAGTTTGTTAGCACAGTTTTCTGGAAATCTGCAATTAGATACTTCATAGCGCAATGAACATTACAGTGACAAAGGAAATATCCAGAGATGAAAACTAGAAAGAAGCTTTCTTAGAAACTTCTTGGTGATGTGTGAATTCATCTCACAGAGTTACACTTATGTTTCGTGGAGCAGTCCATTAACACTGTCTTTGAGGAATCTGAGAAGGGCTTCTTTGGATCATATTGAGGCCTACGCTGATAAAGGAAATTTCATCCGTTCAAAACGTGAAAGAAGCTTTCTGAGAAACTTCTTTCTGATCTGTGAGTTCATCTCACAGAGTTACAACCTCTGCCTCAAGAAGCAGTTTGCTAACACTCTTTTCGTGGAATCTGCAAAGTGATATTTGGGAGCCTATTGGGGCCCATGGTGATAAAGGAAATATCCTCACATAATAACTAAAGAGAAGCTTTCTGAGAAACTGCATTGCCAAGTGTGAATGCAACCCACAGAGTTACACGTTTCTCTTCAGTGATCAGTTTGTTAGCACAGTTTTCTGGAAATCTGCAATTAGATACTTCATAGCGCAATGAACATTACAGTGACAAAGGAAATATCCAGAGATGAAAACTAGAAAGAAGCTTTCTTAGAAACTTCTTGGTGATGTGTGAATTCATCTCACAGAGTTACACTTATGTTTCGTGGAGCAGTCCATTAACACTGTCTTTGAGGAATCTGAGAAGGGCTTCTTTGGATCACTATTGAGGCCTACGCTGATAAAGGAAATTTCATCCGTTCAAACCGTGAAAGAAGCTTTCTGAGAAACTTCTTTCTGATCTGTGAGTTCATCTCACAGAGTTACAACCTCTGCCTCAAGAAGCAGTTTGCTAACACTCTTTTCGTGGAATCTGCAAAGTGATATTTGGGAGCCTATTGGGGCCCATGGTGATAAAGGAAATATCCTCACATAATAACTAAAGAGAAGCTTTCTGAGAAACTGCATTGCCAATGTGTGAATGCAACTCACAGAGTTACACGTTTCTCTTCAGTGATCAGTTTGTTAGCACAGTTTTCTGGAAATCTGCAATTAGATACTTCATAGCGCAATGAACATTACAGTGACAAAGGAAATATCCAGAGATGAAAACTAGAAAGAAGCTTTCTTAGAAACTTCTTGGTGATGTGTGAATTCATCTCACAGAGTTACACTTATGTTTCGTGGAGCAGTCCATTAACACTGTCTTTGAGGAATCTGAGAAGGGCTTCTTTGGATCATATTGAGGCCTACGCTGATAAAGGAAATTTCATCCGTTCAAAACGTGAAAGAAGCTTTCTGAGAAACTTCTTTCTGATCTGTGAGTTCATCTCACAGAGTTACAACCTCTGCCTCAAGAAGCAGTTTGCTAACACTCTTTTCGTGGAATCTGCAAAGTGATATTTGGGAGCCTATTGGGGCCCATGGTGATAAAGGAAATATCCTCACATAATAACTAAAGAGAAGCTTTCTGAGAAACTGCATTGCCATGTGTGAATGCAACTCACAGAGTTACACGTTTCTCTTCAGTGATCAGTTTGTTAGCACAGTTTTCTGGAAATCTGCAATTAGATACTTCATAGCGCAATGAACATTACAGTGACAAAGGAAATATCCAGAGATGAAAACTAGAAAGAAGCTTTCTTAGAAACTTCTTGGTGATGTGTGAATTCATCTCACAGAGTTACACTTATGTTTCGTGGAGCAGTCCATTAACACTGTCTTTGAGGAATCTGAGAAGGGCTTCTTTGGATCATATTGAGGCCTACGCTGATAAAGGAAATTTCATCCGTTCAAACCGTGAAAGAAGCTTTCTGAGAAACTTCTTTCTGATCTGTGAGTTCATCTCACAGAGTTACAACCTCTGCCTCAAGAAGCAGTTTGCTAACACTCTTTTCGTGGAATCTGCAAAGTGATATTTGGGAGCCTATTGGGGCCCATGGTGATAAAGGAAATATCCTCACATAATAACTAAAGAGAAGCTTTCTGAGAAACTGCATTGCCAAGTGTGAATGCAACTCACAGAGTTACACGTTTCTCTTCAGTGATCAGTTTGTTAGCACAGTTTTCTGGAAATCTGCAATTAGATACTTCATAGCGCAATGAACATTACAGTGACAAAGGAAATATCCAGAGATGAAAACTAGAAAGAAGCTTTCTTAGAAACTTCTTGGTGATGTGTGAATTCATCTCACAGAGTTACACTTATGTTTCGTGGAGCAGTCCATTAACACTGTCTTTGAGGAATCTGAGAAGGGCTTCTTTGGATCATATTGAGGCCTAAGCTGATAAAGGAAATTTCATCCGTTCAAAACGTGAAAGAAGCTTTCTGAGAAACTTCTTTCTGATCTGTGAGTTCATCTCACAGAGTTACAACCTCTGCCTCAAGAAGCAGTTTGCTAACACTCTTTTCGTGGAATCTGCAAAGTGATATTTGGGAGCCTATTGGGGCCCATGGTGATAAAGGAAATATCCTCACATAATAACTAAAGAGAAGCTTTCTGAGAAACTGCATTGCCAAGTGTGAATGCAACCCACAGAGTTACACGTTTCTCTTCAGTGATCAGTTTGTTAGCACAGTTTTCTGGAAATCTGCAATTAGATACTTCATAGCGCAATGAACATTACAGTGACAAAGGAAATATCCAGAGATGAAAACTAGAAAGAAGCTTTCTTAGAAACTTCTTGGTGATGTGTGAATTCATCTCACAGAGTTACACTTATGTTTCGTGGAGCAGTCCATTAACACTGTCTTTGAGGAATCTGAGAAGGGCTTCTTTGGATCACTATTGAGGCCTACGCTGATAAAGGAAATTTCATCCGTTCAAAACGTGAAAGAAGCTTTCTGAGAAACTTCTTTCTGATCTGTGAGTTCATCTCACAGAGTTACAACCTCTGCCTCAAGAAGCAGTTTGCTAACACTCTTTTCGTGGAATCTGCAAAGTGATATTTGGGAGCCTATTGGGGCCCATGGTGATAAAGGAAATATCCTCACATAATAACTAAAGAGAAGCTTTCTGAGAAACTGCATTGCCATGTGTGAATGCAACTCACAGAGTTACACGTTTCTCTTCAGTGATCAGTTTGTTAGCACAGTTTTCTGGAAATCTGCAATTAGATACTTCATAGCGCAATGAACATTACAGTGACAAAGGAAATATCCAGAGATGAAAACTAGAAAGAAGCTTTCTTAGAAACTTCTTGGTGATGTGTGAATTCATCTCACAGAGTTACACTTATGTTTCGTGGAGCAGTCCATTAACACTGTCTTTGAGGAATCTGAGAAGGGCTTCTTTGGATCCATTTGAGGCCTACGCTGATAAAGGAAATTTCATCCGTTCAAACCGTGAAAGAAGCTTTCTGAGAAACTTCTTTCTGATCTGTGAGTTCATCTCACAGAGTTACAACCTCTGCCTCAAGAAGCAGTTTGCTAACACTCTTTTCGTGGAATCTGCAAAGTGATATTTGGGAGCCTATTGGGGCCCATGGTGATAAAGGAAATATCCTCACATAATAACTAAAGAGAAGCTTTCTGAGAAACTGCATTGCCAAGTGTGAATGCAACTCACAGAGTTACACGTTTCTCTTCAGTGATCAGTTTGTTAGCACAGTTTTCTGGAAATCTGCAATTAGATACTTCATAGCGCAATGAACATTACAGTGACAAAGGAAATATCCAGAGATGAAAACTAGAAAGAAGCTTTCTTAGAAACTTCTTGGTGATGTGTGAATTCATCTCACAGAGTTACACTTATGTTTCGTGGAGCAGTCCATTAACACTGTCTTTGAGGAATCTGAGAAGGGCTTCTTTGGATCATATTGAGGCCTACGCTGATAAAGGAAATTTCATCCGTTCAAAACGTGAAAGAAGCTTTCTGAGAAACTTCTTTCTGATCTGTGAGTTCATCTCACAGAGTTACAACCTCTGCCTCAAGAAGCAGTTTGCTAACACTCTTTTCGTGGAATCTGCAAAGTGATATTTGGGAGCCTATTGGGGCCCATGGTGATAAAGGAAATATCCTCACATAATAACTAAAGAGAAGCTTTCTGAGAAACTGCATTGCCAAGTGTGAATGCAACTCACAGAGTTACACGTTTCTCTTCAGTGATCAGTTTGTTAGCACAGTTTTCTGGAAATCTGCAATTAGATACTTCATAGCGCAATGAACATTACAGTGACAAAGGAAATATCCAGAGATGAAAACTAGAAAGAAGCTTTCTTAGAAACTTCTTGGTGATGTGTGAATTCATCTCACAGAGTTACACTTATGTTTCGTGGAGCAGTCCATTAACACTGTCTTTGAGGAATCTGAGAAGGGCTTCTTTGGATCACTATTGAGGCCTACGCTGATAAAGGAAATTTCATCCGTTCAAAACGTGAAAGAAGCTTTCTGAGAAACTTCTTTCTGATCTGTGAGTTCATCTCACAGAGTTACAACCTCTGCCTCAAGAAGCAGTTTGCTAACACTCTTTTCGTGGAATCTGCAAAGTGATATTTGGGAGCCTATTGGGGCCCATGGTGATAAAGGAAATATCCTCACATAATAACTAAAGAGAAGCTTTCTGAGAAACTGCATTGCCAAGTGTGAATGCAACCCACAGAGTTACACGTTTCTCTTCAGTGATCAGTTTGTTAGCACAGTTTTCTGGAAATCTGCAATTAGATACTTCATAGCGCAATGAACATTACAGTGACAAAGGAAATATCCAGAGATGAAAACTAGAAAGAAGCTTTCTTAGAAACTTCTTGGTGATGTGTGAATTCATCTCACAGAGTTACACTTATGTTTCGTGGAGCAGTCCATTAACACTGTCTTTGAGGAATCTGAGAAGGGCTTCTTTGGATCACTATTGAGGCCTACGCTGATAAAGGAAATTTCATCCGTTCAAACCGTGAAAGAAGCTTTCTGAGAAACTTCTTTCTGATCTGTGAGTTCATCTCACAGAGTTACAACCTCTGCCTCAAGAAGCAGTTTGCTAACACTCTTTTCGTGGAATCTGCAAAGTGATATTTGGGAGCCTATTGGGGCCCATGGTGATAAAGGAAATATCCTCACATAATAACTAAAGAGAAGCTTTCTGAGAAACTGCATTGCCATGTGTGAATGCAACTCACAGACTTACGCCAGTGTTCTTTGGAGCCGTTTCTTTGGACTGTTTCCGTGGATTCTGAGAAGTGATATTTCAGATAGCTTTGAAGAATAGAAGGAGAAAGGAAATATCCTTCAAGAGAAAGCGGAACCAAGCTTTGTGAGAAACTGCTTTGTGATATGTGAATTCATTTCACAGTGTTCTATCACCCGTTCTCGGGGGAGTTTCCTAGCACTCATTTTGAGGAATCTCAGATGTGATGTCTTGGATATCGTTGAATCGCATGCTGAATAAGGAACTATCCTCAGAGAAACCTGCAGAGAAGGCTTCTCAAAAACTTCTTTGTTGTGGGTGAATTCAGCCCACAGATGTCCATCATTGTTTCCACTGAGAAACTCGCTAGCAGAATTTTCGCAGAATCTGCAATAGGACACACGGTGGCGCTCCAAGACCACAAATAACCTCGTCTTACTAAAGAAAGAAGCTTTCTGAGAAACGCTATGTGATGTGTGAATTCAACTCACTAAGTTGCAGCGGTATTTCGTGGGGCCGTGGCCTAGGCCTATTTGTGTGGAATCTGAGAACAGATATTCCCGATCCCTTTGAAAACAATGGGGCCAATGGAAACATCTTCCAATAAAAATGAGAAAGAAGCTTTCTGAGAAACTTCTTTCTGATCTGTGAGTTCATCTCACAGAGTTACAACCTCTGCCTCAAGAAGCAGTTTGCTAACACTCTTTTCGTGGAATCTGCAAAGTGATATTTGGGAGCCTATTGGGGCCCATGGTGATAAAGGAAATATCCTCACATAATAACTAAAGAGAAGCTTTCTGAGAAACTGCATTGCCAAGTGTGAATGCAACTCACAGAGTTACACGTTTCTCTTCAGTGATCAGTTTGTTAGCACAGTTTTCTGGAAATCTGCAATTAGATACTTCATAGCGCAATGAACATTACAGTGACAAAGGAAATATCCACAGATGAAAACTAGAAAGAAGCTTTCTTAGAAACTTCTTGGTGATGTGTGAATTCATCTCACAGAGTTACACTTATGTTTCGTGGAGCAGTCCATTAACACTGTCTTTGAGGAATCTGAGAAGGGCTTCTTTGGATCATATTGAGGCCTACGCTGATAAAGGAAATTTCATCCGTTCAAAACGTGAAAGAAGCTTTCTGAGAAACTTCTTTCTGATCTGTGAGTTCATCTCACAGAGTTACAACCTCTGCCTCAAGAAGCAGTTTGCTAACACTCTTTTCGTGGAATCTGCAAAGTGATATTTGGGAGCCTATTGGGGCCCATGGTGATAAAGGAAATATCCTCACATAATAACTAAAGAGAAGCTTTCTGAGAAACTGCATTGCCAAGTGTGAATGCAACCCACAGAGTTACACGTTTCTCTTCAGTGATCAGTTTGTTAGCACAGTTTTCTGGAAATCTGCAATTAGATACTTCATAGCGCAATGAACATTACAGTGACAAAGGAAATATCCAGAGATGAAAACTAGAAAGAAGCTTTCTTAGAAACTTCTTGGTGATGTGTGAATTCATCTCACAGAGTTACACTTATGTTTCGTGGAGCAGTCCATTAACACTGTCTTTGAGGAATCTGAGAAGGGCTTCTTTGGATCACTATTGAGGCCTACGCTGATAAAGGAAATTTCATCCGTTCAAACCGTGAAAGAAGCTTTCTGAGAAACTTCTTTCTGATCTGTGAGTTCATCTCACAGAGTTACAACCTCTGCCTCAAGAAGCAGTTTGCTAACACTCTTTTCGTGGAATCTGCAAAGTGATATTTGGGAGCCTATTGGGGCCCATGGTGATAAAGGAAATATCCTCACATAATAACTAAAGAGAAGCTTTCTGAGAAACTGCATTGCCAAGTGTGAATGCAACCCACAGAGTTACACGTTTCTCTTCAGTGATCAGTTTGTTAGCACAGTTTTCTGGAAATCTGCAATTAGATACTTCATAGCGCAATGAACATTACAGTGACAAAGGAAATATCCAGAGATGAAAACTAGAAAGAAGCTTTCTTAGAAACTTCTTGGTGATGTGTGAATTCATCTCACAGAGTTACACTTATGTTTCGTGGAGCAGTCCATTAACACTGTCTTTGAGGAATCTGAGAAGGGCTTCTTTGATCACTTTGAGGCCTACGCTGATAAAGGAAATTTCATCCGTTCAAACCGTGAAAGAAGCTTTCTGAGAAACTTCTTTCTGATCTGTGAGTTCATCTCACAGAGTTACAACCTCTGCCTCAAGAAGCAGTTTGCTAACACTCTTTTCGTGGAATCTGCAAAGTGATATTTGGGAGCCTATTGGGGCCCATGGTGATAAAGGAAATATCCTCACATAATAACTAAAGAGAAGCTTTCTGAGAAACTGCATTGCCATGTGTGAATGCAACTCACAGAGTTACACGTTTCTCTTCAGTGATCAGTTTGTTAGCACAGTTTTCTGGAAATCTGCAATTAGATACTTCATAGCGCAATGAACATTACAGTGACAAAGGAAATATCCAGAGATGAAAACTAGAAAGAAGCTTTCTTAGAAACTTCTTGGTGATGTGTGAATTCATCTCACAGAGTTACACTTATGTTTCGTGGAGCAGTCCATTAACACTGTCTTTGAGGAATCTGAGAAGGGCTTCTTTGGATCACTATTGAGGCCTACGCTGATAAAGGAAATTTCATCCGTTCAAAACGTGAAAGAAGCTTTCTGAGAAACTTCTTTCTGATCTGTGAGTTCATCTCACAGAGTTACAACCTCTGCCTCAAGAAGCAGTTTGCTAACACTCTTTTCGTGGAATCTGCAAAGTGATATTTGGGAGCCTATTGGGGCCCATGGTGATAAAGGAAATATCCTCACATAATAACTAAAGAGAAGCTTTCTGAGAAACTGCATTGCCATGTGTGAATGCAACTCACAGAGTTACACGTTTCTCTTCAGTGATCAGTTTGTTAGCACAGTTTTCTGGAAATCTGCAATTAGATACTTCATAGCGCAATGAACATTACAGTGACAAATGAAATATCCACAGATGAAAACTAGAAAGAAGCTTTCTTAGAAACTTCTTGGTGATGTGTGAATTCATCTCACAGAGTTACACTTATGTTTCGTGGAGCAGTCCATTAACACTGTCTTTGAGGAATCTGAGAAGGGCTTCTTTGGATCACTATTGAGGCCTACGCTGATAAAGGAAATTTCATCCGTTCAAACCGTGAAAGAAGCTTTCTGAGAAACTTCTTTCTGATCTGTGAGTTCATCTCACAGAGTTACAACCTCTGCCTCAAGAAGCAGTTTGCTAACACTCTTTTCGTGGAATCTGCAAAGTGATATTTGGGAGCCTATTGGGGCCCACGGTGATAAAGGAAATATCCTCACATAATAACTAAAGAGAAGCTTTATGAGAAACTGCATTGCCATGTGTGAATGCAACTCACAGAGTTACACGTTTCTCTTCAGTGATCAGTTTGTTAGCACAGTTTTCTGGAAATCTGCAATTAGATACTTCATAGCGCAATGAACATAACAGTGACAAATGAAATATCCACAGATGAAAACTAGAAAGAAGCTTTCTTAGAAACTTCTTGGTGATGTGTGAATTCATCTCACAGAGTTACACTTATGTTTCGTGGAGCAGTGCATTAACACTGTCTTTGAGGAATCTGAGAAGGGCTTCTTTGGATCATATTGAGGCCTAAGCTGATAAAGGAAATTTCATCCGTTCAAAACGTGAAAGAAGCTTTCTGAGAAACTTCTTTCTGATCTGTGAGTTCATCTCACAGAGTTACAACCTCTGCCTCAAGAAGCAGTTTGCTAACACTCTTTTCGTGGAATCTGCAAAGTGATATTTGGGAGCCTATTGGGGCCCATGGTGATAAAGGAAATATCCTCACATAATAACTAAAGAGAAGCTTTCTGAGAAACTGCATTGCCAAGTGTGAATGCAACCCACAGAGTTACACGTTTCTCTTCAGTGATCAGTTTGTTAGCACAGTTTTCTGGAAATCTGCAATTAGATACTTCATAGCGCAATGAACATTACAGTGACAAAGGAAATATCCAGAGATGAAAACTAGAAAGAAGCTTTCTTAGAAACTTCTTGGTGATGTGTGAATTCATCTCACAGAGTTACACTTATGTTTCGTGGAGCAGTCCATTAACACTGTCTTTGAGGAATCTGAGAAGGGCTTCTTTGGATCACATTGAGGCCTACGCTGATAAAGGAAATTTCATCCGTTCAAAACGTGAAAGAAGCTTTCTGAGAAACTTCTTTCTGATCTGTGAGTTCATCTCACAGAGTTACAACCTCTGCCTCAAGAAGCAGTTTGCTAACACTCTTTTCGTGGAATCTGCAAAGTGATATTTGGGAGCCTATTGGGGCCCATGGTGATAAAGGAAATATCCTCACATAATAACTAAAGAGAAGCTTTCTGAGAAACTGCATTGCCATGTGTGAATGCAACTCACAGAGTTACACGTTTCTCTTCAGTGATCAGTTTGTTAGCACAGTTTTCTGGAAATCTGCAATTAGATACTTCATAGCGCAATGAACATTACAGTGACAAAGGAAATATCCAGAGATGAAAACTAGAAAGAAGCTTTCTTAGAAACTTCTTGGTGATGTGTGAATTCATCTCACAGAGTTACACTTATGTTTCGTGGAGCAGTCCATTAACACTGTCTTTGAGGAATCTGAGAAGGGCTTCTTTGGATCACTTTGAGGCCTACGCTGATAAAGGAAATTTCATCCGTTCAAACCGTGAAAGAAGCTTTCTGAGAAACTTCTTTCTGATCTGTGAGTTCATCTCACAGAGTTACAACCTCTGCCTCAAGAAACAGTTTGCTAACACTCTTTTCGTGGAATCTGCAAAGTGATATTTGGGAGCCTATTGGGGCCCATGGTGATAAAGGAAATATCCTCACATAATAACTAAAGAGAAGCTTTCTGAGAAACTGCATTGCCATGTGTGAATGCAACTCACAGACTTACGCCAGTGTTCTTTGGAGCCGTTTCTTTGGACTGTTTCCGTGGATTCTGAGAAAGTGATATTTCAGATAGCTTTGAAGAATAGAAGGAGAAAGGAAATATCCTTCAAGAGAAAGCGGAACCAGCTTTGTGAGAAACTGCTTGTGATATGTGAATTCATTTCACAGTGTTCTACACCCGTTCTTGGGGGAGTTTCCTAGCACTCATTTTGAGGAATCTCAGATGTGATGTCTTGGATATCGTTGAATCGCATGCTGAATAAGGAACTATCCTCAGAGAAACCTGCAGAGAAGGCTTCTCAAAAACTTCTTTGTTGTGGGTGAATTCAGCCCACAGATGTCCATCATTGTTTCCACTGAGAAACTCGCTAGCAGAATTTTCGCAGAATCTGCAATAGGACACACGGTGGCGCTCCAAGACCACAAATAACCTCGTCTTACTAAAGAAAGAAGCTTTCTGAGAAACGCTATGTGATGTGTGAATTCAACTCACTAAGTTGCAGCGGTATTTCGTGGGGCCGTGGCCTAGGCCTATTTGTGTGGAATCTGAGAACAGATATTCCCGATCCCTTTGAAAACAATGGGGCCAATGGAAACATCTTCCAATAAAAATGAGAAATAAGCTTTCTGAGAAACTTCTTTCTGATCTGTGAGTTCATCTCACAGAGTTACAACCTCTGCCTCAAGAAGCAGTTTGCTAACACTCTTTTCGTGGAATCTGCAAAGTGATATTTGGGAGCCTATTGGGCCCATGGTGATAAAGGAAATATCCTCACATAATAACTAAAGAGAAGCTTTCTGAGAAACTGCATTGCCAAGTGTGAATGCAACTCACAGAGTTACACGTTTCTCTTCAGTGATCAGTTTGTTAGCACAGTTTTCTGGAAATCTGCAATTAGATACTTCATAGCGCAATGAACATTACAGTGACAAAGGAAATATCCACAGATGAAAACTAGAAAGAAGCTTTCTTAGAAACTTCTTGGTGATGTGTGAATTCATCTCACAGAGTTACACTTATGTTTCGTGGAGCAGTCCATTAACACTGTCTTTGAGGAATCTGAGAAGGGCTTCTTTGGATCATATTGAGGCCTACGCTGATAAAGGAAATTTCATCCGTTCAAAACGTGAAAGAAGCTTTCTGAGAAACTTCTTTCTGATCTGTGAGTTCATCTCACAGAGTTACAACCTCTGCCTCAAGAAGCAGTTTGCTAACACTCTTTTCGTGGAATCTGCAAAGTGATATTTGGGAGCCTATTGGGGCCCATGGTGATAAAGGAAATATCCTCACATAATAACTAAAGAGAAGCTTTCTGAGAAACTGCATTGCCAAGTGTGAATGCAACTCACAGAGTTACACGTTTCTCTTCAGTGATCAGTTTGTTAGCACAGTTTTCTGGAAATCTGCAATTAGATACTTCATAGCGCAATGAACATTACAGTGACAAAGGAAATATCCAGAGATGAAAACTAGAAAGAAGCTTTCTTAGAAACTTCTTGGTGATGTGTGAATTCATCTCACAGAGTTACACTTATGTTTCGTGGAGCAGTCCATTAACACTGTCTTTGAGGAATCTGAGAAGGGCTTCTTTGGATCACATTGAGGCCTACGCTGATAAAGGAAATTTCATCCGTTCAAACCGTGAAAGAAGCTTTCTGAGAAACTTCTTTCTGATCTGTGAGTTCATCTCACAGAGTTACAACCTCTGCCTCAAGAAGCAGTTTGCTAACACTCTTTTCGTGGAATCTGCAAAGTGATATTTGGGAGCCTATTGGGGCCCATGGTGATAAAGGAAATATCCTCACATAATAACTAAAGAGAAGCTTTCTGAGAAACTGCATTGCCAATGTGTGAATGCAACTCACAGAGTTACACGTTTCTCTTCAGTGATCAGTTTGTTAGCACAGTTTTCTGGAAATCTGCAATTAGATACTTCATAGCGCAATGAACATTACAGTGACAAAGGAAATATCCAGAGATGAAAACTAGAAAGAAGCTTTCTTAGAAACTTCTTGGTGATGTGTGAATTCATCTCACAGAGTTACACTTATGTTTCGTGGAGCAGTCCATTAACACTGTCTTTGAGGAATCTGAGAAGGGCTTCTTTGGATCACTATTGAGGCCTACGCTGATAAAGGAAATTTCATCCGTTCAAACCGTGAAAGAAGCTTTCTGAGAAACTTCTTTCTGATCTGTGAGTTCATCTCACAGAGTTACAACCTCTGCCTCAAGAAGCAGTTTGCTAACACTCTTTTCGTGGAATCTGCAAAGTGATATTTGGGAGCCTATTGGGGCCCATGGTGATAAAGGAAATATCCTCACATAATAACTAAAGAGAAGCTTTCTGAGAAACTGCATTGCCATGTGTGAATGCAACTCACAGAGTTACACGTTTCTCTTCAGTGATCAGTTTGTTAGCACAGTTTTCTGGAAATCTGCAATTAGATACTTCATAGCGCAATGAACATAACAGTGACAAATGAAATATCCACAGATGAAAACTAGAAAGAAGCTTTCTTAGAAACTTCTTGGTGATGTGTGAATTCATCTCACAGAGTTACACTTATGTTTCGTGGAGCAGTCCATTAACACTGTCTTTGAGGAATCTGAGAAGGGCTTCTTTGGATCACTATTGAGGCCTACGCTGATAAAGGAAATTTCATCCGTTCAAAACGTGAAAGAAGCTTTCTGAGAAACTTCTTTCTGATCTGTGAGTTCATCTCACAGAGTTACAACCTCTGCCTCAAGAAGCAGTTTGCTAACACTCTTTTCGTGGAATCTGCAAAGTGATATTTGGGAGCCTATTGGGGCCCATGGTGATAAAGGAAATATCCTCACATAATAACTAAAGAGAAGCTTTCTGAGAAACTGCATTGCCATGTGTGAATGCAACTCACAGAGTTACACGTTTCTCTTCAGTGATCAGTTTGTTAGCACAGTTTTCTGGAAATCTGCAATTAGATACTTCATAGCGCAATGAACATTACAGTGACAAATGAAATATCCACAGATGAAAACTAGAAAGAAGCTTTCTTAGAAACTTCTTGGTGATGTGTGAATTCATCTCACAGAGTTACACTTATGTTTCGTGGAGCAGTCCATTAACACTGTCTTTGAGGAATCTGAGAAGGGCTTCTTTGGATCACTATTGAGGCCTACGCTGATAAAGGAAATTTCATCCGTTCAAAACGTGAAAGAAGCTTTCTGAGAAACTTCTTTCTGATCTGTGAGTTCATCTCACAGAGTTACAACCTCTGCCTCAAGAAGCAGTTTGCTAACACTCTTTTCGTGGAATCTGCAAAGTGATATTTGGGAGCCTATTGGGGCCCATGGTGATAAAGGAAATATCCTCACATAATAACTAAAGAGAAGCTTTCTGAGAAACTGCATTGCCAAGTGTGAATGCAACCCACAGAGTTACACGTTTCTCTTCAGTGATCAGTTTGTTAGCACAGTTTTCTGGAAATCTGCAATTAGATACTTCATAGCGCAATGAACATTACAGTGACAAAGGAAATATCCAGAGATGAAAACTAGAAAGAAGCTTTCTTAGAAACTTCTTGGTGATGTGTGAATTCATCTCACAGAGTTACACTTATGTTTCGTGGAGCAGTCCATTAACACTGTCTTTGAGGAATCTGAGAAGGGCTTCTTTGGATCACATTGAGGCCTACGCTGATAAAGGAAATTTCATCCGTTCAAAACGTGAAAGAAGCTTTCTGAGAAACTTCTTTCTGATCTGTGAGTTCATCTCACAGAGTTACAACCTCTGCCTCAAGAAGCAGTTTGCTAACACTCTTTTCGTGGAATCTGCAAAGTGATATTTGGGAGCCTATTGGGGCCCATGGTGATAAAGGAAATATCCTCACATAATAACTAAAGAGAAGCTTTCTGAGAAACTGCATTGCCATGTGTGAATGCAACTCACAGAGTTACACGTTTCTCTTCAGTGATCAGTTTGTTAGCACAGTTTTCTGGAAATCTGCAATTAGATACTTCATAGCGCAATGAACATAACAGTGACAAATGAAATATCCACAGATGAAAACTAGAAAGAAGCTTTCTTAGAAACTTCTTGGTGATGTGTGAATTCATCTCACAGAGTTACACTTATGTTTCGTGGAGCAGTCCATTAACACTGTCTTTGAGGAATCTGAGAAGGGCTTCTTTAGATCACTTTGAGGCCTACGCTGATAAAGGAAATTTCATCCGTTCAAACCGTGAAAGAAGCTTTCTGAGAAACTTCTTTCTGATCTGTGAGTTCATCTCACAGAGTTACAACCTCTGCCTCAAGAAGCAGTTTGCTAACACTCTTTTCGTGGAATCTGCAAAGTGATATTTGGGAGCCTATTGGGGCCCATGGTGATAAAGGAAATATCCTCACATAATAACTAAAGAGAAGCTTTCTGAGAAACTGCATTGCCAAGTGTGAATGCAACTCACAGAGTTACACGTTTCTCTTCAGTGATCAGTTTGTTAGCACAGTTTTCTGGAAATCTGCAATTAGATACTTCATAGCGCAATGAACATTACAGTGACAAAGGAAATATCCACAGATGAAAACTAGAAAGAAGCTTTCTTAGAAACTTCTTGGTGATGTGTGAATTCATCTCACAGAGTTACACTTATGTTTCGTGGAGCAGTCCATTAACACTGTCTTTGAGGAATCTGAGAAGGGCTTCTTTGGATCATATTGAGGCCTACGCTGATAAAGGAAATTTCATCCGTTCAAAACGTGAAAGAAGCTTTCTGAGAAACTTCTTTCTGATCTGTGAGTTCATCTCACAGAGTTACTACCTCTGCCTCAAGAAGCAGTTTGCTAACACTCTTTTCATGGAATCTGCAAAGTGATATTTGGGAGCCTATTGGGGCCCATGGTGATAAAGGAAATATCCTCACATAATAACTAAAGAGAAGCTTTCTGAGAAACTGCATTGCCAAGTGTGAATGCAACTCACAGAGTTACACGTTTCTCTTCAGTGATCAGTTTGTTAGCACAGTTTTCTGGAAATCTGCAATTAGATACTTCATAGCGCAATGAACATTACAGTGACAAAGGAAATATCCAGAGATGAAAACTAGAAAGAAGCTTTCTTAGAAACTTCTTGGTGATGTGTGAATTCATCTCACAGAGTTACACTTATGTTTCGTGGAGCAGTCCATTAACACTGTCTTTGAGGAATCTGAGAAGGGCTTCTTTGGATCACATTGAGGCCTACGCTGATAAAGGAAATTTCATCCGTTCAAACCGTGAAAGAAGCTTTCTGAGAAACTTCTTTCTGATCTGTGAGTTCATCTCACAGAGTTACAACCTCTGCCTCAAGAAGCAGTTTGCTAACACTCTTTTCATGGAATCTGCAAAGTGATATTTGGGAGCCTATTGGGGCCCATGGTGATAAAGGAAATATCCTCACATAATAACTAAAGAGAAGCTTTCTGAGAAACTGCATTGCCATGTGTGAATGCAACTCACAGAGTTACACGTTTCTCTTCAGTGATCAGTTTGTTAGCACAGTTTTCTGGAAATCTGCAATTAGATACTTCATAGCCCAATGAACATAACACTGAGAAATGAAATATCCACAGATGAAAACTAGAAAGAAGCTTTCTTAGAAACTTCTTGGTGATGTGTGAATTCATCTCACAGAGTTACACTTATCTTTCGTGGAGCAGTCCGTTAACACTGTCTTTGAGGATTCTGAGAAGGGCTTCTTTAGACCACTTTGAGGCCTACGCTGATAAAGGAAATTTCATCCGTTCAAACCGTGAAAGAAGCTTTCTGAGAAACTTCTTTCTGATCTGTGAGTTCATCTCACAGAGTTACAACCTCTGCCTCAAGAAGCAGTTTGCTAACACTCTTTTCGTGGAATCTGCAAAGTGATATTTGGGAGCCTATTGGGGCCCATGGTGATAAAGGAAATATCCTCACATAATAACTAAAGAGAAGCTTTCTGAGAAACTGCATTGCCATGTGTGAATGCAACTCACAGACTTACGCCAGTGTTCTTTGGAGCCGTTTCTTTGGACTGTTTCCGTGGATTCTGAGAAGTGATATTTCAGATAGCTTTGAAGAATAGAAGGAGAAAGGAAATATCCTTCAAGAGAAAGCGGAACCAAGCTTTGTGAGAAACTGCTTTGTGATATGTGAATTCATTTCACAGTGTTCTATCACCCGTTCTCGGGGGAGTTTCCTAGCACTCATTTTGAGGAATCTCAGATGTGATGTCTTGGATATCGTTGAATCGCATGCTGAATAAGGAACTATCCTCAGAGAAACCTGCAGAGAAGGCTTCTCAAAAACTTCTTTGTTGTGGGTGAATTCAGCCCACAGATGTCCATCATTGTTTCCACTGAGAAACTCGCTAGCAGAATTTTCGCAGAATCTGCAATAGGACACACGGTGGCGCTCCAAGACCACAAATAACCTCGTCTTACTAAAGAAAGAAGCTTTCTGAGAAACGCTATGTGATGTGTGAATTCAACTCACTAAGTTGCAGCGGTATTTCGTGGGGCCGTGGCCTAGGCCTATTTGTGTGGAATCTGAGAACAGATATTCCCGATCCCTTTGAAAACAATGGGGCCAATGGAAACATCTTCCAATAAAAATGAGAAAGAAGCTTTCTGAGAAACTTCTTTCTGATCTGTGAGTTCATCTCACAGAGTTACAACCTCTGCCTCAAGAAGCAGTTTGCTAACACTCTTTTCGTGGAATCTGCAAAGAGATATTTGGGAGCCTATTGGGGCCCATGGTGATAAAGGAAATATCCTCACATAATAACTAAAGAGAAGCTTTCTGAGAAACTGCATTGCCAAGTGAGAATGCAACTCACAGAGTACACGTTTCTCTTCAGTGATCAGTTTGTTAGCACAGTTTTCTGGAAATCTGCAATTAGATACTTCATAGCGCAATGAACATTACAGTGACAAAGGAAATATCCAGAGATGAAAACTAGAAAGAAGCTTTCTTAGAAACTTCTTGGTGATGTGTGAATTCATCTCACAGAGTTACACTTATGTTTCGTGGAGCAGTCCATTAACACTGTCTTTGAGGAATCTGAGAAGGGCTTCTTTGGATCACATTGAGGCCTACGCTGATAAAGGAAATTTCATCCGTTCAAAACGTGAAAGAAGCTTTCTGAGAATCTTCTTTCTGATCTGTGAGTTCATCTCACAGAGTTACAACCTCTGCCTCAAGAAGCAGTTTGCTAACACTCTTTTCATGGAATCTGCAAAGTGATATTTGGGAGCCTATTGGGGCCCATGGTGATAAAGGAAATATCCTCACATAATAACTAAAGAGAAGTTTTCTGAGAAACTGCATTGCCATGTGTGAATGCAACTCACAGACTTACGCCAGTGTTCTTTGGAGCCGTTTCTTTGGACTGTTTCCGTGGATTCTGAGAAAGTGATATTTCAGATAGCTTTGAAGAATAGAAGGAGAAAGGAAATATCCTTCAAGAGAAAGCGGAACCAAGCTTTGTGAGAAACTGCTTTGTGATATGTGAATTCATTTCACAGTGTTCTAACACCCGTTCTCGGGGGAGTTTCCTAGCACTCATTTTGAGGAATCTCAGATGTGATGTCTTGGATATCGTTGAATCGCATGCTGAATAAGGAACTATCCTCAGAGAAACCTGCAGAGAAGGCTTCTCAAAAACTTCTTTGTTGTGGGTGAATTCAGCCCACAGATGTCCATCATTGTTTCCACTGAGAAACTCGCTAGCAGAATTTTCGCAGAATCTGCGATAGGACACACGGTGGCGCTCCAAGACCACAAATAACCTCGTCTTACTAAAGAAAGAAGCTTTCTGAGAAACGCTATGTGATGTGTGAATTCAACTCACTAAGTTGCAGTGGTATTTCGTGGGGCCGTGGCCTAGGCCTATTTGTGTGGAATCTGAGAACAGATATTCCCGATCCCTTTGAAAACAATGGGGCCAATGGAAACATCTTCCAATAAAAATGAGAAAGAAGCTTTCTGAGAAACTTCTTTCTGATCTGTGAGTTCATCTCACAGAGTTACAACCTCTGCCTCAAGAAGCAGTTTGCTAACACACTTTTCGTGGAATCTGCAAAGTGATATTTGGGAGCCTATTGGGGCCCATGGTAATAAAGGAAATATCCTCACATAATAACTAAAGAGAAGCTTTCTGAGAAACTGCATTGCCAAGTGTGAATGCAACCCACAGAGTTACACGTTTCTCTTCAGTGATCAGTTTGTTAGCACAGTTTTCTGGAAATCTGCAATTAGATACTTCATAGCGCAATGAACATTACAGTGACAAAGGAAATATCCAGAGATGAAAACTAGAAAGAAGCTTTCTTAGAAACTTCTTGGTGATGTGTGAATTCATCTCACAGAGTTACACTTATGTTTCGTGGAGCAGTCCATTAACACTGTCTTTGAGGAATCTGAGAAGGGCTTCTTTGGATCACATTGAGGCCTACGCTGATAAAGGAAATTTCATCCGTTCAAACCGTGAAAGAAGCTTTCTGAGAAACTTCTTTCTGATCTGTGAGTTCATCTCACAGAGTTACAACCTCTGCCTCAAGAAGCAGTTTGCTAACACTCTTTTCATGGAATCTGCAAAGTGATATTTGGGAGCCTATTGGGGCCCATGGTGATAAAGGAAATATCCTCACATAATAACTAAAGAGAAGCTTTCTGAGAAACTGCATTGCCATGTGTGAATGCAACTCACAGAGTTACACGTTTCTCTTCTGTGATCAGTTTGTTAGCACAGTTTTCTGGAAATCTGCAATTAGATACTTCATAGCCCAATGAACATAACAGTGACAAATGAAATATCCACAGATGAAAACTAGAAAGAAGCTTTCTTAGAAACTTCTTGGTGATGGGTGAATTCATCTCACAGAGTTACACTTATGTTTCTTGGAGCAGTGCATTAACACTGTCTTTGAGGAATCTGAGAAGGGCTTCTTTGGATCATATTGAGGCCTAAGCTGATAAAGGAAATTTCATCCGTTCAAAACGTGAAAGAAGCTTTCTGAGAAACTTCTTTCTGATCTGTGAGTTCATCTCACAGAGTTACAACCTCTGCCTCAAGAAGCAGTTTGCTAACACTCTTTTCGTGGAATCTGCAAAGTGATATTTGGGAGCCTATTGGGGCCCATGGTAATAAAGGAAATATCCTCACATAATAACTAAAGAGAAGCTTTCTGAGAAACTGCATTGCCATGTGTGAATGCAACTCACAGACTTACGCCAGTGTTCTTTGGAGCCGTTTCTTTGGACTGTTTCCGTGGATTCTGAGAAGTGATATTTCAGATAGCTTTGAAGAATAGAAGGAGAAAGGAAATATCCTTCAAGAGAAAGCGGAACCAAGCTTTGTGAGAAACTGCTTTGTGATATGTGAATTCATTTCACAGTGTTCTATCACCCGTTCTCGGGGGAGTTTCCTAGCACTCATTTTGAGGAATCTCAGATGTGATGTCTTGGATATCGTTGAATCGCATGCTGAATAAGGAACTATCCTCAGAGAAACCTGCAGAGAAGGCTTCTCAAAAACTTCTTTGTTGTGGGTGAATTCAGCCCACAGATGTCCATCATTGTTTCCACTGAGAAACTCGCTAGCAGAATTTTCGCAGAATCTGCAATAGGACACACGGTGGCGCTCCAAGACCACAAATAACCTCGTCTTACTAAAGAAAGAAGCTTTCTGAGAAACGCTATGTGATGTGTGAATTCAACTCACTAAGTTGCAGCGGTATTTCGTGGGGCCGTGGCCTAGGCCTATTTGTGTGGAATCTGAGAACAGATATTCCCGATCCCTTTGAAAACAATGGGGCCAATGGAAACATCTTCCAATAAAAATGAGAAAGAAGCTTTCTGAGAAACTTCTTTCTGATCTGTGAGTTCATCTCACAGAGTTACAACCTCTGCCTCAAGAAGCAGTTTGCTAACACTCTTTTCGTGGAATCTGCAAAGTGATATTTGGGAGCCTATTGGGGCCCATGGTGATAAAGGAAATATCCTCACATAATAACTAAAGAGAAGCTTTCTGAGAAACTGCATTGCCAAGTGTGAATGCAACTCACAGAGTTACACGTTTCTCTTCAGTGATCAGTTTGTTAGCACAGTTTTCTGGAAATCTGCAATTAGATACTTCATAGCGCAATGAACATTACAGTGACAAAGGAAATATCCAGAGATGAAAACTAGAAAGAAGCTTTCTTAGAAACTTCTTGGTGATGTGTGAATTCATCTCACAGAGTTACACTTATGTTTCGTGGAGCAGTCCATTAACACTGTCTTTGAGGAATCTGAGAAGGGCTTCTTTGGATCACATTGAGGCCTACGCTGATAAAGGAAATTTCATCCGTTCAAACCGTGAAAGAAGCTTTCTGAGAAACTTCTTTCTGATCTGTGAGTTCATCTCACAGAGTTACAACCTCTGCCTCAAGAAGCAGTTTGCTAACACTCTTTTCGTGGAATCTGCAAAGTGATATTTGGGAGCCTATTGGGGCCCATGGTGATAAAGGAAATATCCTCACATAATAACTAAAGAGAAGCTTTCTGAGAAACTGCATTGCCATGTGTGAATGCAACTCACAGAGTTACACGTTTCTCTTCAGTGATCAGTTTGTTAGCACAGTTTTCTGGAAATCTGCAATTAGATACTTCATAGCGCAATGAACATAACAGTGACAAATGAAATATCCACAGATGAAAACTAGAAAGAAGCTTTCTTAGAAACTTCTTGGTGATGTGTGAATTCATCTCACAGAGTTACACTTATGTTTCGTGGAGCAGTCCATTAACACTGTCTTTGAGGAATCTGAGAAGGGCTTCTTTGGATCATATTGAGGCCTACGCTGATAAAGGAAATTTCATCCGTTCAAAACGTGAAAGAAGCTTTCTGAGAAACTTCTTTCTGATCTGTGAGTTCATCTCACAGAGTTACAACCTCTGCCTCAAGAAGCAGTTTGCTAACACTCTTTTCGTGGAATCTGCAAAGTGATATTTGGGAGCCTATTGGGGCCCACTGGTGATAACGGAAATATCCTCAACATAATATCTAAAGAGAAGCTTTCTGAGAAACTGCTTGCCAGTGTGAATGCAACCACAGATTACAGCCAGTTGTTGCACGTTTTCTTTGATGTTATGATTTTGAGAAGTTTTTCGAACTTCAAGAACTTCAAGCGCATTAAAACTGCTTTGAGATCTGAACTTTTTGGATCATATTGAGAATCGCATGCTGAATAAGGAACTATCCTCAGAGAAACCTGCAGAGAAGGCTTCTCAAAAACTTCTTTGTTGTGGGTGAATTCAGCCCACAGATGTCCATCATTGTTTCCACTGAGAAACTCGCTAGCAGAATTTTCGCAGAATCTGCAATAGGACACACGGTGGCGCTCCAAGACCACAAATAACCTCGTCTTACTAAAGAAAGAAGCTTTCTGAGAAACGCTATGTGATGTGTGAATTCAACTCACTAAGTTGCAGCGGTATTTCGTGGGGCCGTGGCCTAGGCCTATTTGTGTGGAATCTGAGAACAGATATTCCCGATCCCTTTGAAAACAATGGGGCCAATGGAAACATCTTCCAATAAAAATGAGAAAGAAGCTTTCTGAGAAACTTCTTTCTGATCTGTGAGTTCATCTCACAGAGTTACAACCTCTGCCTCAAGAAGCAGTTTGCTAACACTCTTTTCGTGGAATCTGCAAAGTGATATTTGGGAGCCTATTGGGCCCATGGTGATAAAGGAAATATCCTCACATAATAACTAAAGAGAAGCTTTCTGAGAAACTGCATTGCCAAGTGTGAATGCAACTCACAGAGTTACACGTTTCTCTTCAGTGATCAGTTTGTTAGCACAGTTTTCTGGAAATCTGCAATTAGATACTTCATAGCGCAATGAACATTACAGTGACAAAGGAAATATCCACAGATGAAAACTAGAAAGAAGCTTTCTTAGAAACTTCTTGGTGATGTGTGAATTCATCTCACAGAGTTACACTTATGTTTCGTGGAGCAGTCCATTAACACTGTCTTTGAGGAATCTGAGAAGGGCTTCTTTGGATCACTATTGAGGCCTACGCTGATAAAGGAAATTTCATCCGTTCAAAACGTGAAAGAAGCTTTCTGAGAAACTTCTTTCTGATCTGTGAGTTCATCTCACAGAGTTACAACCTCTGCCTCAAGAAGCAGTTTGCTAACACTCTTTTCGTGGAATCTGCAAAGTGATATTTGGGAGCCTATTGGGGCCCATGGTGATAAAGGAAATATCCTCACATAATAACTAAAGAGAAGCTTTCTGAGAAACTGCATTGCCAAGTGTGAATGCAACTCACAGAGTTACACGTTTCTCTTCAGTGATCAGTTTGTTAGCACAGTTTTCTGGAAATCTGCAATTAGATACTTCATAGCGCAATGAACATTACAGTGACAAAGGAAATATCCACAGATGAAAACTAGAAAGAAGCTTTCTTAGAAACTTCTTGGTGATGTGTGAATTCATCTCACAGAGTTACACTTATGTTTCGTGGAGCAGTCCAGTTAACACTGTCTTTGAGGAATTCTGAGAAGGGCTTCTTTAGATCACTTTGAGGCCTACGCTGATAAAGGAAATTTCATCCGTTCAAACCGTGAAAGAAGCTTTCTGAGAAACTTCTTTCTGATCTGTGAGTTCATCTCACAGAGTTACAACCTCTGCCTCAAGAAGCAGTTTGCTAACACTCTTTTCGTGGAATCTGCAAAGTGATATTTGGGAGCCTATTGGGGCCCATGGTGATAAAGGAAATATCCTCACATAATAACTAAAGAGAAGCTTTCTGAGAAACTGCATTGCCATGTGTGAATGCAACTCACAGAGTTACACGTTTCTCTTCTGTGATCAGTTTGTTAGCACAGTTTTCTGGAAATCTGCAATTAGATACTTCATAGCGCAATGAACATAACAGTGACAAATGAAATATCCACAGATGAAAACTAGAAAGAAGCTTTCTTAGAAACTTCTTGGTGATGTGTGAATTCATCTCACAGAGTTACACTTATGTTTCGTGGAGCAGTCCATTAACACTGTCTTTGAGGAATCTGAGAAGGGCTTCTTTGGATCACTATTGAGGCCTACGCTGATAAAGGAAATTTCATCCGTTCAAAACGTGAAAGAAGCTTTCTGAGAAACTTCTTTCTGATCTGTGAGTTCATCTCACAGAGTTACAACCTCTGCCTCAAGAAGCAGTTTGCTAACACTCTTTTCGTGGAATCTGCAAAGTGATATTTGGGAGCCTATTGGGGCCCATGGTAATAAAGGAAATATCCTCACATAATAACTAAAGAGAAGCTTTCTGAGAAACTGCATTGCCATGTGTGAATGCAACTCACAGACTTACGCCAGTGTTCTTTGGAGCCGTTTCTTTGGACTGTTTCCGTGGATTCTGAGAAGTGATATTTCAGATAGCTTTGAAGAATAGAAGGAGAAAGGAAATATCCTTCAAGAGAAAGCGGAACCAAGCTTTGTGAGAAACTGCTTTGTGATATGTGAATTCATTTCACAGTGTTCTATCACCCGTTCTCGGGGGAGTTTCCTAGCACTCATTTTGAGGAATCTCAGATGTGATGTCTTGGATATCGTTGAATCGCATGCTGAATAAGGAACTATCCTCAGAGAAACCTGCAGAGAAGGCTTCTCAAAAACTTCTTTGTTGTGGGTGAATTCAGCCCACAGATGTCCATCATTGTTTCCACTGAGAAACTCGCTAGCAGAATTTTCGCAGAATCTGCAATAGGACACACGGTGGCGCTCCAAGACCACAAATAACCTCGTCTTACTAAAGAAAGAAGCTTTCTGAGAAACGCTATGTGATGTGTGAATTCAACTCACTAAGTTGCAGCGGTATTTCGTGGGGCCGTGGCCTAGGCCTATTTGTGTGGAATCTGAGAACAGATATTCCCGATCCCTTTGAAAACAATGGGGCCAATGGAAACATCTTCCAATAAAAATGAGAAAGAAGCTTTCTGAGAAACTTCTTTCTGATCTGTGAGTTCATCTCACAGAGTTACAACCTCTGCCTCAAGAAGCAGTTTGCTAACACTCTTTTCGTGGAATCTGCAAAGTGATATTTGGGAGCCTATTGGGGCCCATGGTGATAAAGGAAATATCCTCACATAATAACTAAAGAGAAGCTTTCTGAGAAACTGCATTGCCAAGTGTGAATGCAACTCACAGAGTTACACGTTTCTCTTCAGTGATCAGTTTGTTAGCACAGTTTTCTGGAAATCTGCAATTAGATACTTCATAGCGCAATGAACATTACAGTGACAAAGGAAATATCCACAGATGAAAACTAGAAAGAAGCTTTCTTAGAAACTTCTTGGTGATGTGTGAATTCATCTCACAGAGTTACACTTATGTTTCGTGGAGCAGTCCATTAACACTGTCTTTGAGGAATCTGAGAAGGGCTTCTTTGGATCATATTGAGGCCTACGCTGATAAAGGAAATTTCATCCGTTCAAAACGTGAAAGAAGCTTTCTGAGAAACTTCTTTCTGATCTGTGAGTTCATCTCACAGAGTTACAACCTCTGCCTCAAGAAGCAGTTTGCTAACACTCTTTTCGTGGAATCTGCAAAGTGATATTTGGGAGCCTATTGGGGCCCATGGTGATAAAGGAAATATCCTCACATAATAACTAAAGAGAAGCTTTCTGAGAAACTGCATTGCCAAGTGTGAATGCAACCCACAGAGTTACACGTTTCTCTTCAGTGATCAGTTTGTTAGCACAGTTTTCTGGAAATCTGCAATTAGATACTTCATAGCGCAATGAACATTACAGTGACAAAGGAAATATCCAGAGATGAAAACTAGAAAGAAGCTTTCTTAGAAACTTCTTGGTGATGTGTGAATTCATCTCACAGAGTTACACTTATGTTTCGTGGAGCAGTCCATTAACACTGTCTTTGAGGAATCTGAGAAGGGCTTCTTTGGATCATATTGAGGCCTACGCTGATAAAGGAAATTTCATCCGTTCAAAACGTGAAAGAAGCTTTCTGAGAAACTTCTTTCTGATCTGTGAGTTCATCTCACAGAGTTACAACCTCTGCCTCAAGAAGCAGTTTGCTAACACTCTTTTCGTGGAATCTGCAAAGTGATATTTGGGAGCCTATTGGGGCCCATGGTGATAAAGGAAATATCCTCACATAATAACTAAAGAGAAGCTTTCTGAGAAACTGCATTGCCAATGTGTGAATGCAACTCACAGAGTTACACGTTTCTCTTCAGTGATCAGTTTGTTAGCACAGTTTTCTGGAAATCTGCAATTAGATACTTCATAGCGCAATGAACATTACAGTGACAAAGGAAATATCCAGAGATGAAAACTAGAAAGAAGCTTTCTTAGAAACTTCTTGGTGATGTGTGAATTCATCTCACAGAGTTACACTTATGTTTCGTGGAGCAGTCCATTAACACTGTCTTTGAGGAATCTGAGAAGGGCTTCTTTGGATCATATTGAGGCCTACGCTGATAAAGGAAATTTCATCCGTTCAAACCGTGAAAGAAGCTTTCTGAGAAACTTCTTTCTGATCTGTGAGTTCATCTCACAGAGTTACAACCTCTGCCTCAAGAAGCAGTTTGCTAACACTCTTTTCGTGGAATCTGCAAAGTGATATTTGGGAGCCTATTGGGGCCCATGGTAATAAAGGAAATATCCTCACATAATAACTAAAGAGAAGCTTTCTGAGAAACTGCATTGCCAAGTGTGAATGCAACCCACAGAGTTACACGTTTCTCTTCAGTGATCAGTTTGTTAGCACAGTTTTCTGGAAATCTGCAATTAGATACTTCATAGCGCAATGAACATTACAGTGACAAAGGAAATATCCACAGATGAAAACTAGAAAGAAGCTTTCTTAGAAACTTCTTGGTGATGTGTGAATTCATCTCACAGAGTTACACTTATGTTTCGTGGAGCAGTCCATTAACACTGTCTTTGAGGAATCTGAGAAGGGCTTCTTTAGATCCACTTTGAGGCCTACGCTGATAAAGGAAATTTCATCCGTTCAAACCGTGAAAGAAGCTTTCTGAGAAACTTCTTTCTGATCTGTGAGTTCATCTCACAGAGTTACAACCTCTGCCTCAAGAAGCAGTTTGCTAACACTCTTTTCGTGGAATCTGCAAAGTGATATTTGGGAGCCTATTGGGGCCCATGGTGATAAAGGAAATATCCTCACATAATAACTAAAGAGAAGCTTTCTGAGAAACTGCATTGCCATGTGTGAATGCAACTCACAGAGTTACACGTTTCTCTTCATGTGATCAGTTTGTTAGCACAGTTTTCTGGAAATCTGCAATTAGATACTTCATAGCGCAATGAACATACAGTGACAAATGAAATATCCACAGATGAAAACTAGAAAGAAGCTTTCTTAGAAACTTCTTGGTGATGTGTGAATTCATCTCACAGAGTTACACTTATGTTTCGTGGAGCAGTCCATTAACACTGTCTTTGAGGAATCTGAGAAGGGCTTCTTTGGATCATATTGAGGCCTACGCTGATAAAGGAAATTTCATCCGTTCAAAACGTGAAGAAGCTTTCTGAGAAACTTCTTTCTGATCTGTGAGTTCATCTCACAGAGTTACAACCTCTGCCTCAAGAAGCAGTTTGCTAACACTCTTTTCGTGGAATCTGCAAAGTGATATTTGGGAGCCTATTGGGGCCCATGGTGATAAAGGAAATATCCTCACATAATAACTAAAGAGAAGCTTTCTGAGAAACTGCATTGCCAAGTGTGAATGCAACCCACAGAGTTACACGTTTCTCTTCAGTGATCAGTTTGTTAGCACAGTTTTCTGGAAATCTGCAATTAGATACTTCATAGCGCAATGAACATTACAGTGACAAAGGAAATATCCACAGATGAAAACTAGAAAGAAGCTTTCTTAGAAACTTCTTGGTGATGTGTGAATTCATCTCACAGAGTTACACTTATGTTTCGTGGAGCAGTCCATTAACACTGTCTTTGAGGAATCTGAGAAGGGCTTCTTTGGATCCATTTGAGGCCTACGCTGATAAAGGAAATTTCATCCGTTCAAACCGTGAAAGAAGCTTTCTGAGAAACTTCTTTCTGATCTGTGAGTTCATCTCACAGAGTTACAACCTCTGCCTCAAGAAGCAGTTTGCTAACACTCTTTTCGTGGAATCTGCAAAGTGATATTTGGGAGCCTATTGGGGCCCATGGTGATAAAGGAAATATCCTCACATAATAACTAAAGAGAAGCTTTCTGAGAAACTGCATTGCCATGTGTGAATGCAACTCACAGAGTTACACGTTTCTCTTCTGTGATCAGTTTGTTAGCACAGTTTTCTGGAAATCTGCAATTAGATACTTCATAGCGCAATGAACATAACAGTGACAAATGAAATATCCACAGATGAAAACTAGAAAGAAGCTTTCTTAGAAACTTCTTGTTGATGTGTGAATTCATCTCACAGAGTTACACTTATGTTTCTTGGAGCAGTGCATTAACACTGTCTTTGAGGAATCTGAGAAGGGCTTCTTTGGATCATATTGAGGCCTACGCTGATAAAGGAAATTTCATCCGTTCAAAACGTGAAAGAAGCTTTCTGAGAAACTTCTTTCTTATCTGTGAGTTCATCTCACAGAGTTACAGCCTCTGCCTCAAGAAGCAGTTTGCTAACACTCTTTTCGTGGAATCTGCAAAGTGATATTTGGGAGCCTATTGGGGCCCATGGTGATAACGGAAATATCCTCACATAATATCTAAAGAGAAGCTTTCTGAGAAACTGCATTGCCATGTGTGAATGCAACTCACAGAGTTACACGTTTCTCTTCAGTGATCAGTTTGTTAGCACAGTTTTCTGGAAATCTGCAATTAGATACTTCATAGCGCAATGTACATTACAGTGAGAAATGAAATATCCAGAGATGAAAACTAGAAAGAAGCTTTCTTAGAAACTTCTTGGTGATGTGTGAATTCATCTCACAGAGTTACACTTATGTTTCGTGGAGCCGTCCAGTTAACACTGTCTTTGAGGATTCTGAGAAGGGCTTCTTTAGACCACTTTGAGGCCTACGCTGATAAAGGAAATTTCATCCGTTCAAACCGTGAAAGAAGCTTTCTGAGAAACTTCTTTCTGATCTGTGAGTTCATCTCACAGAGTTACAACCTCTGCCTCAAGAAGCAGTTTGCTAACACTCTTTTCGTGGAATCTGCAAAGTGATATTTGGGAGCCTATTGGGGCCCATGGTAATAAAGGAAATATCCTCACATAATAACTAAAGAGAAGCTTTCTGAGAAACTGCATTGCCATGTGTGAATGCAACTCACAGACTTACGCCAGTGTTCTTTGGAGCCGTTTCTTTGGACTGTTTCCGTGGATTCTGAGAAGTGATATTTCAGATAGCTTTGAAGAATAGAAGGAGAAAGGAAATATCCTTCAAGAGAAAGCGGAACCAAGCTTTGTGAGAAACTGCTTTGTGATATGTGAATTCATTTCACATTGTGTTCTATCACCCGTTCTCGGGGGAGTTTCCTAGCACTCATTTTGAGGAATCTCAGATGTGATGTCTTGGATATCGTTGAATCGCATGCCTGAATAAGGAACTATCCTCAGAGAAACCTGCAGAGAAGGCTTCTCAAAAACTTCTTTGTTGTGGGTGAATTCAGCCCACAGATGTCCATCATTGTTTCCACTGAGAAACTCGCTAGCAGAATTTTCGCAGAATCTGCAATAGGACACACGGTGGCGCTCCAAGACCACAAATAACCTCGTCTTACTAAAGAAAGAAGTTTTCTGAGAAACGCTATGTGATGTGTGAATTCAACTCACTAAGTTGCAGCGGTATTTCGTGGGGCCGTGGCCTAGGCCTATTTGTGTGGAATCTGAGAACAGATATTCCCGATCCCTTTGAAAACAATGGGGCCAATGGAAACATCTTCCAATAAAAATGAGAAAGAAGCTTTCTGAGAAACTTCTTTCTGATCTGTGAGTTCATCTCACAGAGTTACAACCTCTGCCTCAAGAAGCAGTTTGCTAACACTCTTTTCGTGGAATCTGCAAAGTGATATTTGGGAGCCTATTGGGGCCCATGGTAATAAAGGAAATATCCTCACATAATAACTAAAGAGAAGCTTTCTGAGAAACTGCATTCCCATGTGTGAATGCAACTCACAGACTTACGCCAGTGTTCTTTGGAGCCGTTTCTTTGGACTGTTTCCGTGGATTCTGAGAAGTGATATTTCAGATAGCTTTGAAGAATAGAAGGAGAAAGGAAATATACTTCAAGAGAAAGCGGAACCAAGCTTTGTGAGAAACTGCTTTGTGATATGTGAATTCATTTCACAGTGTTCTATCACCCGTTCTCGGGGGAGTTTCCTAGCACTCATTTTGAGGAATCTCAGATGTGATGTCTTGGATATCGTTGAATCGCATGCTGAATAAGGAACTATCCTCAGAGAAACCTGCAGAGAAGGCTTCTCAAAAACTTCTTTGTTGTGGGTGAATTCAGCCCACAGATGTCCATCATTGTTTCCACTGAGAAACTCGCTAGCAGAATTTTCGCAGAATCTGCAATAGGACACACGGTGGCGCTCCAAGACCACAAATAACCTCGTCTTACTAAAGAAAGAAGCTTTCTGAGAAACGCTATGTGATGTGTGAATTCAACTCACTAAGTTGCAGCGGTATTTCGTGGGGCCGTGGCCTAGGCCTATTTGTGTGGAATCTGAGAACAGATATTCCCGATCCCTTTGAAAACAATGGGGCCAATGGAAACATCTTCCAATAAAAAGGAGAAAGAAGCTTTCTGAGAAACTTCTTTCTGATCTGTGAGTTCATCTCACAGAGTTACAACCTCTGCCTCAAGAAGCAGTTTGCTAACACTCTTTTCGTGGAATCTGCAAAGTGATATTTGGGAGCCTATTGGGGCCCATGGTAATAAAGGAAATATCCTCACATAATAACTAAAGAGAAGCTTTCTGAGAAACTGCATTGCCACGTGTGAATGCAACCCACAGAGTTACACGTTTCTCTTCAGTGATCAGTTTGTTAGCACAGTTTTCTGGAAATCTGCAATTAGATACTTCATAGCGCAATGAACATTACAGTGACAAATGAAATATTCAGAGATGAAAACTAGAAAGAAGCTTTCTTAGAAACTTCTTGGTGATGTGTGAATTCATCTCACAGAGTTACACTTATGTTTCGTGGAGCAGTCCATTAACACTGTCTTTGAGGAATCTGAGAAGGGCTTCTTTGGATCACATTGAGGCCTACGCTGATAAAGGAAATTTCATCCGTTCAAACCGTGAAAGAAGCTTTCTGAGAAACTTCTTTCTCATCTGTGAGTTCATCTCACAGAGTTACAACCTCTGCCTCAAGAAGCAGTTTGCTAACACTCTTTTCATGGAATCTGCAAAGTGATATTTGAGAGCCTATTGGGGCCCATGGTGATAAAGGAAATATCCTCACATAATAACTAAAGAGAAGCTTTCTGAGAAACTGCTTTGCCATGTGTGAATGCAACTCACAGAGTTACACTATCTCTTCAGTGATCAGTTTGTTAGCACAGTTTTCTGGAAATCTGCAATTAGATACTTCATAGCGCAATGAACATTACAGTGACAAAGGAAATATCCACAGATGAAAACTAGAAAGAAGCTTTCTTAGAAACTTCTTGGTGATGTGTGAATTCATCTCACAGAGTTACACTTATGTTTCGTTGAGCAGTCCATTAACACTGTCTTTGAGGAATCTGAGAAGGGCTTCTTTGGATCATATTGAGGCCTACGCTGATAAAGGAAATTTCATCCGTTCAAAACGTGAAAGAAGCTTTCTGAGAAACTTCTTTCTGATCTGTGAGTTCATCTCAAAGAGTTACAACCTCTGCCTCAAGAAGCAGTTTGCTAACACTCTTTTCGTGGAATCTGCAAAGTGATATTTGGGAGCCTATTGGGGCCCATGGTTATAAAGGAAATATCCTCACATAATAACTAAAGAGAAGCTTTCTGAGAAACTGCATTGCCAAGTGTGAATGCAACCCACAGAGTTACACGTTTCTCTTCAGTGATCAGTTTGTTAGCACAGTTTTCTGGAAATCTGCAATTAGATACTTCATAGCGCAATGAACATTACAGTGACAAAGGAAATATCCAGAGATGAAAACTAGAAAGAAGCTTTCTTAGAAACTTCTTGGTGATGTGTGAATTCATCTCACAGAGTTACACTTATGTTTCGTGGAGCAGTCCATTAACACTGTCTTTGAGGAATCTGAGAAGGGCTTCTTTGGATCACATTGAGGCCTACGCTGATAAAGGAAATTTCATCCGTTCAAAACGTGAAAGAAGCTTTCTCAGAAACTTCTTTCTGATCTGTGAGTTCATCTCACAGAGTTACAACCTCTGCCTCAAGAAGCAGTTTGCTAACACTCTTTTCGTGGAATCTGCAAAGTGATATTTGGGAGCCTATTGGGGCCCATGGTGATAACGGAAATATCCTCACATAATAACTAAAGAGAAGCTTTCTGAGAAACTGCATTGCCATGTGTGAATGCAACTCACAGAGTTACACGTTTCTCTTCAGTGATCAGTTTGTTAGCACAGTTTTCTGGAAATCTGCAATTAGATACTTCATAGCGCAATGAACATAACAGTGAGAAATGAAATATCCACAGATGAAAACTAGAAAGAAGCTTTCTTAGAAACTTCTTGGTGATGTGTGAATTCATCTCACAGAGTTACACTTATGTTTCGTGGAGCAGTCCGTTAACACTGTCTTTGAGGATTCTGAGAAGGGCTTCTTTAGACCACTTTGAGGCCTACGCTGATAAAGGAAATTTCATCCGTTCAAACCGTGAAAGAAGCTTTCTGAGAAACTTCTTTCTGATCTGTGAGTTCATCTCACAGAGTTACAACCTCTGCCTCAAGAAGCAGTTTGCTAACACTCTTTTCGTGGAATCTGCAAAGTGATATTTGGGAGCCTATTGGGGCCCATGGTGATAAAGGAAATATCCTCACATAATAACTAAAGAGAAGCTTTCTGAGAAACTGCATTGCCAAGTGTGAATGCAACTCACAGAGTTACACGTTTCTCTTCAGTGATCAGTTTGTTAGCACAGTTTTCTGGAAATCTGCAATTAGATACTTCATAGCGCAATGAACATTACAGTGACAAAGGAAATATCCACAGATGAAAACTAGAAAGAAGCTTTCTTAGAAACTTCTTGGTGATGTGTGAATTCATCTCACAGAGTTACACTTATGTTTCGTGGAGCAGTCCATTAACACTGTCTTTGAGGAATCTGAGAAGGGCTTCTTTGGATCATATTGAGGCCTACGCTGATAAAGGAAATTTCATCCGTTCAAAACGTGAAAGACGCTTTCTGAGAAACTTCTTTCTGATCTGTGAGTTCATCTCACAGAGTTACTAACCTCTGCCTCAAGAAGCAGTTTGCTAACACTCTTTTCATGGAATCTGCAAAGTGATATTTGGGAGCCTATTGGGGCCCATGGTGATAAAGGAAATATCCTCACATAATAACTAAAGAGAAGCTTTCTGAGAAACTGCATTGCCAAGTGTGAATGCAACTCACAGAGTTACACGTTTCTCTTCAGTGATCAGTTTGTTAGCACAGTTTTCTGGAAATCTGCAATTAGATACTTCATAGCGCAATGAACATTACAGTGACAAAGGAAATATCCAGAGATGAAAACTAGAAAGAAGCTTTCTTAGAAACTTCTTGGTGATGTGTGAATTCATCTCACAGAGTTACACTTATGTTTCGTGGAGCAGTCCATTAACACTGTCTTTGAGGAATCTGAGAAGGGCTTCTTTGGATCACATTGAGGCCTACGCTGATAAAGGAAATTTCATCCGTTCAAACCGTGAAAGAAGCTTTCTGAGAAACTTCTTTCTGATCTGTGAGTTCATCTCACAGAGTTACAACCTCTGCCTCAAGAAGCAGTTTGCTAACACTCTTTTCATGGAATCTGCAAAGTGATATTTGGGAGCCTATTGGGGCCCATGGTGATAAAGGAAATATCCTCACATAATAACTAAAGAGAAGCTTTCTGAGAAACTGCATTGCCATGTGTGAATGCAACTCACAGAGTTACACGTTTCTCTTCAGTGATCAGTTTGTTAGCACAGTTTTCTGGAAATCTGCAATTAGATACTTCATAGCCCAATGAACATAACACTGAGAAATGAAATATCCACAGATGAAAACTAGAAAGAAGCTTTCTTAGAAACTTCTTGGTGATGTGTGAATTCATCTCACAGAGTTACACTTATGTTTCGTGGAGCAGTCCGTTAACACTGTCTTTGAGGATTCTGAGAAGGGCTTCTTTAGACCACTTTGAGGCCTACGCTGATAAAGGAAATTTCATCCGTTCAAACCGTGAAAGAAGCTTTCTGAGAAACTTCTTTCTGATCTGTGAGTTCATCTCACAGAGTTACAACCTCTGCCTCAAGAAGCAGTTTGCTAACACTCTTTTCGTGGAATCTGCAAAGTGATATTTGGGAGCCTATTGGGGCCCATGGTGATAAAGGAAATATCCTCACATAATAACTAAAGAGAAGCTTTCTGAGAAACTGCATTGCCATGTGTGAATGCAACTCACAGACTTACGCCAGTGTTCTTTGGAGCCGTTTCTTTGGACTGTTTCCGTGGATTCTGAGAAGTGATATTTCAGATAGCTTTGAAGAATAGAAGGAGAAAGGAAATATCCTTCAAGAGAAAGCGGAACCAAGCTTTGTGAGAAACTGCTTTGTGATATGTGAATTCATTTCACAGTGTTCTATCACCCGTTCTCGGGGGAGTTTCCTAGCACTCATTTTGAGGAATCTCAGATGTGATGTCTTGGATATCGTTGAATCGCATGCTGAATAAGGAACTATCCTCAGAGAAACCTGCAGAGAAGGCTTCTCAAAAACTTCTTTGTTGTGGGTGAATTCAGCCCACAGATGTCCATCATTGTTTCCACTGAGAAACTCGCTAGCAGAATTTTCGCAGAATCTGCAATAGGACACACGGTGGCGCTCCAAGACCACAAATAACCTCGTCTTACTAAAGAAAGAAGCTTTCTGAGAAACGCTATGTGATGTGTGAATTCAACTCACTAAGTTGCAGCTGTATTTCGTGGGGCCGTGGCCTAGGCCTATTTGTGTGGAATCTGAGAACAGATATTCCCGATCCCTTTGAAAACAATGGGGCCAATGGAAACATCTTCCAATAAAAATGAGAAAGAAGCTTTCTGAGAAACTTCTTTCTGATCTGTGAGTTCATCTCACAGAGTTACAACCTCTGCCTCAAGAAGCAGTTTGCTAACACTCTTTTCGTGGAATCTGCAAAGTGATATTTGGGAGCCTATTGGGGCCCATGGTGATAAAGGAAATATCCTCACATAATAACTAAAGAGAAGCTTTCTGAGAAACTGCATTGCCAAGTGTGAATGCAACTCACAGAGTTACACGTTTCTCTTCAGTGATCAGTTTGTTAGCACAGTTTTCTGGAAATCTGCAATTAGATACTTCATAGCGCAATGAACATTACAGTGACAAAGGAAATATCCACAGATGAAAACTAGAAAGAAGCTTTCTTAGAAACTTCTTGGTGATGTGTGAATTCATCTCACAGAGTTACACTTATGTTTCGTGGAGCAGTCCATTAACACTGTCTTTGAGGAATCTGAGAAGGGCTTCTTTGGATCATATTGAGGCCTACGCTGATAAAGGAAATTTCATCCGTTCAAAACGTGAAAGAAGCTTTCTGAGAAACTTCTTTCTGATCTGTGAGTTCATCTCACAGAGTTACAACCTCTGCCTCAAGAAGCAGTTTGCTAACACTCTTTTCGTGGAATCTGCAAAGTGATATTTGGGAGCCTATTGGGGCCCATGGTAATAAAGGAAATATCCTCACATAATAACTAAAGAGAAGCTTTCTGAGAAACTGCATTGCCAAGTGTGAATGCAACCCACAGAGTTACACGTTTCTCTTCAGTGATCAGTTTGTTAGCACAGTTTTCTGGAAATCTGCAATTAGATACTTCATAGCGCAATGAACATTACAGTGACAAAGGAAATATCCAGAGATGAAAACTAGAAAGAAGCTTTCTTAGAAACTTCTTGGTGATGTGTGAATTCATCTCACAGAGTTACACTTATGTTTCGTGGAGCAGTCCATTAACACTGTCTTTGAGGAATCTGAGAAGGGCTTCTTTGGATCACATTGAGGCCTACGCAGATAAAGGAAATTTCATCCGTTCAAAACGTGAAGGAAGCTTTCTCAGAAACTTCTTTCTGATCTGTGAGTTCATCTCACAGAGTTACAACCTCTGCCTCAAGAATCAGTTTCCTAACACTCTTTTCGTGGAATCTGTAAAGTGATATTTGGGAGCCTATTGGGGCCCATGGTAATAAAGGAAATATCCTCACATAATAACTAAAGAGAAGCTTTCTGAGAAACTGCATTGCCATGTGTGAATGCAACTCACAGACTTACGCCAGTGTTCTTTGGAGCCGTTTCTTTGGACTGTTTCCGTGGATTCTGAGAAGTGATATTTCAGATAGCTTTGAAGAATAGAAGGAGAAAGGAAATATCCTTCAAGAGAAAGCGGAACCAAGCTTTGTGAGAAACTGCTTTGTGATATGTGAATTCATTTCACAGTGTTCTATCACCCGTTCTCGGGGGAGTTTCCTAGCACTCATTTTGAGGAATCTCAGATGTGATGTCTTGGATATCGTTGAATCGCATGCTGAATAAGGAACTATCCTCAGAGAAACCTGCTGAGAAGGCTTCTCAAAAACTTCTTTGTTGTGGGTGAATTCAGCCCACAGATGTCTATCATTGTTTCCACTGAGAAACTCGCTAGCAGAATTTTCGCAGAATCTGCAATAGGACACACGGTGGCGCTCCAAGACCACAAATAACCTCGTCTTACTAAAGAAAGAAGCTTTTTGAGAAACGCTATGTGATGTGTGAATTCAACTCACTAAGTTGCAGCTGTATTTCGTGGGGCCGTGGCCTAGGCCTATTTGTGTGGAATCTGAGAACAGATATTCCCGATCCCTTTGAAAACAATGGGGCCAATGGAAACATCTTCCAATAAAAATGAGAAAGAAGCTTTCTGAGAAACTTCTTTCTGATCTGTGAGTTCATCTCACAGAGTTACAACCTCTGCCTCAAGAAGCAGTTTGCTAACACTCTTTTCGTGGAATCTGCAAAGTGATATTTGGGAGCCTATTGGGGCCTATGGTGATAAAGGAAATATCCTCACATAATAACTAAAGAGAAGCTTTCTGAGAAACTGCATTGCCAAGTGTGAATGCAACTCACAGAGTTACACGTTTCTCTTCAGTGATCAGTTTGTTAGCACAGTTTTCTGGAAATCTGCAATTAGATACTTCATAGCGCAATGAACATTACAGTGACAAAGGAAATATCCACAGATGAAAACTAGAAAGAAGCTTTCTTAGAAACTTCTTGGTGATGTGTGAATTCATCTCACAGAGTTACACTTATGTTTCGTGGAGCAGTCCATTAACACTGTCTTTGAGGAATCTGAGAAGGGCTTCTTTGGATCATATTGAGGCCTACGCTGATAAAGGAAATTTCATCCGTTCAAAACGTGAAAGAAGCTTTCTGAGAAACTTCTTTCTGATCTGTGAGTTCATCTCACAGAGTTACAACCTCTGCCTCAAGAAGCAGTTTGCTAACACTCTTTTCGTGGAATCTGCAAAGTGATATTTGGGAGCCTATTGGGGCCCATGGTGATAAAGGAAATATCCTCACATAATAACTAAAGAGAAGCTTTCTGAGAAACTGCATTGCCAAGTGTGAATGCAACCCACAGAGTTACACGTTTCTCTTCAGTGATCAGTTTGTTAGCACAGTTTTCTGGAAATCTGCAATTAGATACTTCATAGCGCAATGAACATTACAGTGACAAAGGAAATATCCACAGATGAAAACTAGAAAGAAGCTTTCTTAGAAACTTCTTGGTGATGTGTGAATTCATCTCACAGAGTTACACTTATGTTTCGTGGAGCAGTCCGTTAACACTGTCTTTGAGGATTCTGAGAAGGGCTTCTTTAGACCATTTGAGGCCTACGCTGATAAAGGAAATTTCATCCGTTCAAACCGTGAAAGAAGCTTTCTGAGAAACTTCTTTCTGATCTGTGAGTTCATCTCACAGAGTTACAACCTCTGCCTCAAGAAGCAGTTTGCTAACACTCTTTTCGTGGAATCTGCAAAGTGATATTTGGGAGCCTATTGGGGCCCATGGTGATAAAGGAAATATCCTCACATAATAACTAAAGAGAAGCTTTCTGAGAAACTGCATTGCCATGTGTGAATGCAACTCACAGAGTTACACGTTTCTCTTCTAGTGATCAGTTTGTTAGCACAGTTTTCTGGAAATCTGCAATTAGATACTTCATAGCGCAATGAACATTACAGTGACAAATGAAATATCCACAGATGAAAACTAGAAAGAAGCTTTCTTAGAAACTTCTTGGTGATGTGTGAATTCATCTCACAGAGTTACACTTATGTTTCGTGGAGCAGTCATTAACACTGTCTTTGAGGAATCTGAGAAGGGCTTCTTTGGATCATATTGAGGCCTACGCTGATAAAGGAAATTTCATCCGTTCAAAACGTGAAAGAAGCTTTCTGAGAAACTTCTTTCTGATCTGTGAGTTCATCTCACAGAGTTACAACCTCTGCCTCAAGAAGCAGTTTGCTAACACTCTTTTCGTGGAATCTGCAAAGTGATATTTGGGAGCCTATTGGGGCCCATGGTGATAACGGAAATATCCTCACATAATAACTAAAGAGAAGCTTTCTGAGAAACTGCATTGCCATGTGTGAATGCAACTCACAGAGTTACACGTTTCTCTTCAGTGATCAGTTTGTTAGCACAGTTTTCTGGAAATCTGCAATTAGATACTTCATAGCGCAATGAACATTACAGTGACAAATGAAATATCCAGAGATGAAAACTAGAAAGAAGCTTTCTTAGAAACTTCTTGGTGATGTGTGAATTCATCTCACAGAGTTACACTTATGTTTCGTGGAGCAGTCCAGTTAACACTGTCTTTGAGGATTCTGAGAAGGGCTTCTTTAGATCACTATTGAGGCCTACGCTGATAAAGGAAATTTCATCCGTTCAAAACGTGAAAGAAGCTTTCTGAGAAACTTCTTTCTGATCTGTGAGTTCATCTCACAGAGTTACAACCTCTGCCTCAAGAAGCAGTTTGCTAACACTCTTTTCGTGGAATCTGCAAAGTGATATTTGGGAGCCTATTGGGGCCCATGGTGATAAAGGAAATATCCTCACATAATAACTAAAGAGAAGCTTTCTGAGAAACTGCATTGCCAAGTGTGAATGCAACTCACAGAGTTACACGTTTCTCTTCAGTGATCAGTTTGTTAGCACAGTTTTCTGGAAATCTGCAATTAGATACTTCATAGCGCAATGAACATTACAGTGACAAAGGAAATATCCACAGATGAAAACTAGAAAGAAGCTTTCTTAGAAACTTCTTGGTGATGTGTGAATTCATCTCACAGAGTTACACTTATGTTTCGTGGAGCAGTCCGTTAACACTGTCTTTGAGGATTCTGAGAAGGGCTTCTTTAGATCCATTTGAGGCCTACGCTGATAAAGGAAATTTCATCCGTTCAAAACCGTGAAAGAAGCTTTCTGAGAAACTTCTTTCTGATCTGTGAGTTCATCTCACAGAGTTACAACCTCTGCCTCAAGAAGCAGTTTGCTAACACTCTTTTCGTGGAATCTGCAAAGTGATATTTGGGAGCCTATTGGGGCCCATGGTGATAAAGGAAATATCCTCACATAATAACTAAAGAGAAGCTTTCTGAGAAACTGCATTGCCAAGTGTGAATGCAACTCACAGAGTTACACGTTTCTCTTCAGTGATCAGTTTGTTAGCACAGTTTTCTGGAAATCTGCAATTAGATACTTCATAGCGCAATGAACATTACAGTGACAAAGGAAATATCCACAGATGAAAACTAGAAAGAAGCTTTCTTAGAAACTTCTTGGTGATGTGTGAATTCATCTCACAGAGTTACACTTATGTTTCGTGGAGCAGTCCATTAACACTGTCTTTGAGGAATCTGAGAAGGGCTTCTTTGGATCATATTGAGGCCTACGCTGATAAAGGAAATTTCATCCGTTCAAAACGTGAAAGAAGCTTTCTGAGAAACTTCTTTCTGATCTGTGAGTTCATCTCACAGAGTTACAACCTCTGCCTCAAGAAGCAGTTTGCTAACACTCTTTTCGTGGAATCTGCAAAGTGATATTTGGGAGCCTATTGGGGCCCATGGTGATAAAGGAAATATCCTCACATAATAACTAAAGAGAAGCTTTCTGAGAAACTGCATTGCCAAGTGTGAATGCAACCCACAGAGTTACACGTTTCTCTTCAGTGATCAGTTTGTTAGCACAGTTTTCTGGAAATCTGCAATTAGATACTTCATAGCGCAATGAACATTACAGTGACAAAGGAAATATCCAGAGATGAAAACTAGAAAGAAGCTTTCTTAGAAACTTCTTGGTGATGTGTGAATTCATCTCACAGAGTTACACTTATGTTTCGTGGAGCAGTCCATTAACACTGTCTTTGAGGAATCTGAGAAGGGCTTCTTTGGATCACATTGAGGCCTACGCTGATAAAGGAAATTTCATCCGTTCAAAACGTGAAAGAAGCTTTCTCAGAAACTTCTTTCTGATCTGTGAGTTCATCTCACAGAGTTACAACCTCTGCCTCAAGAAGCAGTTTGCTAACACTCTTTTCGTGGAATCTGCAAAGTGATATTTGGGAGCCTATTGGGGCCCATGGTGATAAAGGAAATATCCTCACATAATAACTAAAGAGAAGCTTTCTGAGAAACTGCATTGCCAAGTGTGAATGCAACCCACAGAGTTACACGTTTCTCTTCAGTGATCAGTTTGTTAGCACAGTTTTCTGGAAATCTGCAATTAGATACTTCATAGCGCAATGAACATTACAGTGACAAAGGAAATATCCAGAGATGAAAACTAGAAAGAAGCTTTCTTAGAAACTTCTTGGTGATGTGTGAATTCATCTCACAGAGTTACACTTATGTTTCGTGGAGCAGTCCATTAACACTGTCTTTGAGGAATCTGAGAAGGGCTTCTTTGGATCACATTGAGGCCTACGCTGATAAAGGAAATTTCATCCGTTCAAAACGTGAAAGAAGCTTTCTGCAGAAACTTCTTTCTGATCTGTGAGTTCATCTCACAGAGTTACAACCTCTGCCTCAAGAAGCAGTTTGCTAACACTCTTTTCGTGGAATCTGCAAAGTGATATTTGGGAGCCTATTGGGGCCCATGGTGATAACGGAAATATCCTCACATAATAACTAAAGAGAAGCTTTCTGAGAAACTGCATTGCCATGTGTGAATGCAACTCACAGAGTTACACGTTTCTCTTCAGTGATCAGTTTGTTAGCACAGTTTTCTGGAAATCTGCAATTAGATACTTCATAGCGCAATGAACATACCAGTGAGAAATGAAATATCGACAGATGAAAACTAGAAAGAAGCTTTCTTAGAAACTTCTTGGTGATGTGTGAATTCATCTCACAGAGTTACACTTATGTTTCGTGGAGCAGTCCGTTAACACTGTCTTTGAGGATTCTGAGAAGGGCTTCTTTAGACCACTTTGAGGCCTACGCTGATAAAGGAAATTTCATCCGTTCAAACCGTGAAAGAAGCTTTCTGAGAAACTTCTTTCTGATCTGTGAGTTCATCTCACAGAGTTACAACCTCTGCCTCAAGAAGCAGTTTGCTAACACTCTTTTCGTGGAATCTGCAAAGTGATATTTGGGAGCCTATTGGAGCCCATGGTGATAAAGGAAATATCCTCACATAATAACTAAAGAGAAGCTTTCTGAGAAACTGCATTGCCAAGTGTGAATGCAACTCACAGAGTTACACGTTTCTCTTCAGTGATCAGTTTGTTAGCACAGTTTTCTGGAAATCTGCAATTAGATACTTCATAGCGCAATGAACATTACTGTGACAAAGGAAATATCCACAGATGAAAACTAGAAAGAAGCTTTCTTAGAAACTTCTTGGTGATGTGTGAATTCATCTCACAGAGTTACACTTATGTTTCGTGGAGCAGTCCATTAACACTGTCTTTGAGGAATCTGAGAAGGGCTTCTTTGGATCATATTGAGGCCTACGCTGATAAAGGAAATTTCATCCGTTCAAAACGTGAAAGACGCTTTCTGAGAAACTTCTTTCTGATCTGTGAGTTCATCTCACAGAGTTACTACGTCTGCCTCAAGAAGCAGTTTGCTAACACTCTTTTCATGGAATCTGCAAAGTGATATTTGGGAGCCTATTGGGGCCCATGGTGATAAAGGAAATATCCTCACATAATAACTAAAGAGAAGCTTTCTGAGAAACTGCATTGCCAAGTGTGAATGCAACTCACAGAGTTACACGTTTCTCTTCAGTGATCAGTTTGTTAGCACAGTTTTCTGGAAATCTGCAATTAGATACTTCATAGCGCAATGAACATTACAGTGACAAAGGAAATATCCAGAGATGAAAACTAGAAAGAAGCTTTCTTAGAAACTTCTTGGTGATGTGTGAATTCATCTCACAGAGTTACACTTATGTTTCGTGGAGCAGTCCATTAACACTGTCTTTGAGGAATCTGAGAAGGGCTTCTTTGGATCACATTGAGGCCTACGCTGATAAAGGAAATTTCATCCGTTCAAACCGTGAAAGAAGCTTTCTGAGAAACTTCTTTCTGATCTGTGAGTTCATCTCACAGAGTTACAACCTCTGCCTCGAGAAGCAGTTTGCTAACACTCTTTTCATGGAATCTGCAAAGTGATATTTGGGAGCCTATTGGGGCCCATGGTGATAAAGGAAATATCCTCACATAATAACTAAAGAGAAGCTTTCTGAGAAACTGCATTGCCATGTGTGAATGCAACTCACAGAGTTACACGTTTCTCTTCAGTGATCAGTTTGTTAGCACAGTTTTCTGGAAATCTGCAATTAGATACTTCATAGCCCAATGAACATAACACTGAGAAATGAAATATCCACAGATGAAAACTAGAAAGAAGCTTTCTTAGAAACTTCTTGGTGATGTGTGAATTCATCTCACAGAGTTACACTTATCTTTCGTGGAGCAGTCCGTTAACACTGTCTTTGAGGATTCTGAGAAGGGCTTCTTTAGACCACTTTGAGGCCTACGCTGATAAAGGAAATTTCATCCGTTCAAACCGTGAAAGAAGCTTTCTGAGAAACTTCTTTCTGATCTGTGAGTTCATCTCACAGAGTTACAACCTCTGCCTCAAGAAGCAGTTTGCTAACACTCTTTTCGTGGAATCTGCAAAGTGATATTTGGGAGCCTATTGGGGCCCATGGTGATAAAGGAAATATCCTCACATAATAACTAAAGAGAAGCTTTCTGAGAAACTGCATTGCCATGTGTGAATGCAACTCACAGACTTACGCCAGTGTTCTTTGGAGCCGTTTCTTTGGACTGTTTCCGTGGATTCTGAGAAGTGATATTTCAGATAGCTTTGAAGAATAGAAGGAGAAAGGAAATATCCTTCAAGAGAAAGCGGAACCAAGCTTTGTGAGAAACTGCTTTGTGATATGTGAATTCATTTCACAGTGTTCTATCACCCGTTCTCGGGGGAGTTTCCTAGCACTCATTTTGAGGAATCTCAGATGTGATGTCTTGGATATCGTTGAATCGCATGCTGAATAAGGAACTATCCTCAGAGAAACCTGCAGAGAAGGCTTCTCAAAAAATTCTTTGTTGTGGGTGAATTCAGCCCGCAGATGTCCATCATTGTTTCCACTGAGAAACTCGCTAGCAGAATTTTCGCAGAATCTGCAATAGGACACACGGTGGCGCTACCAAGACCACAAATAACCTCGTCTTACTAAAGAAAGAAGCTTTCTGAGAAACGCTATGTGATGTGTGAATTCAACTCACTAAGTTGCAGCGGTATTTCGTGGGGCCGTGGCCTAGGCCTATTTGTGTGGAATCTGAGAACAGATATTCCCGATCCCTTTGAAAACAATGGGGCCAATGGAAACATCTTCCAATAAAAATGAGAAAGAAGCTTTCTGAGAAACTTCTTTCTGATCTGTGAGTTCATCTCACAGAGTTACAACCTCTGCCTCAAGAAGCAGTTTGCTAACACTCTTTTCGTGGAATCTGCAAAGAGATATTTGGGAGCCTATTGGATCCCATGGTGATAAAGGAAATATCCTCACATAATAACTAAAGAGAAGCTTTCTGAGAAACTGCATTGCCAAGTGTGAATGCAACTCACAGAGACACGTTTCTCTTCAGTGATCAGTTTGTTAGCACAGTTTTCTGGAAATCTGCAATTAGATACTTCATAGCGCAATGAACATTACAGTGACAAAGGAAATATCCAGAGATGAAAACTAGAAAGAAGCTTTCTTAGAAACTTCTTGGTGATGTGTGAATTCATCTCACAGAGTTACACTTATGTTTCGTGGAGCAGTCCATTAACACTGTCTTTGAGGAATCTGAGAAGGGCTTCTTTGGATCACATTGAGGCCTACGCTGATAAAGGAAATTTCATCCGTTCAAAACGTGAAAGAAGCTTTCTGAGAATCTTCTTTCTGATCTGTGAGTTCATCTCACAGAGTTACAACCTCTGCCTCAAGAAGCAGTTTGCTAACACTCTTTTCCTGGAATCTGCAAAGTGATATTTGGGAGCCTATTGGGGCCCATGGTGATAAAGGAAATATCCTCACATAATAACTAAAGAGAAGTTTTCTGAGAAACTGCATTGCCATGTGTGAATGCAACTCACAGACTTACGCCAGTGTTCTTTGGAGCCGTTTCTTTGGACTGTTTCCGTGGATTCTGAGAAGTGATATTTCAGATAGCTTTGAAGAATAGAAGGAGAAAGGAAATATCCTTCAAGAGAAAGCGGAACCAAGCTTTGTGAGAAACTGCTTTGTGATATGTGAATTCATTTCACAGTGTTCTATCACCCGTTCTCGGGGGAGTTTCCTAGCACTCATTTTGAGGAATCTCAGATGTGATGTCTTGGATATCGTTGAATCGCATGCTGAATAAGGAACTATCCTCAGAGAAACCTGCAGAGAAGGCTTCTCAAAAACTTCTTTGTTGTGGGTGAATTCAGCCCACAGATGTCCATCATTGTTTCCACTGAGAAACTCGCTAGCAGAATTTTCGCAGAATCTGCAATAGGACACACGGTGGCGCTCCAAGACCACAAATAACCTGGTCTTACTAAAGAAAGAAGCTTTCTGAGAAACGCTATGTGATGTGTGAATTCAACTCACAAAGTTGCAGCGGTATTTCGTGGGGCCGTGGCCTAGGCCTATTTGTGTGGAATCTGAGAACAGATATTCCCGATCCCGTTGAAAACAATGGGGCCAATGGAAACATCTTCCAATAAAAATGAGAAAGAAGCTTTCTGAGAAACTTCTTTCTGATCTGTGAGTTCATCTCACAGAGTTACAACCTCTGCCTCAAGAAGCAGTTTGCTAACACTCTTTCGTGGAATCTGCAAAGTGATATTTGGGAGCCTATTGGGCCCATGGTGATAAAGGAAATATCCTCACATAATAACTAAAGAGAAGCTTTCTGAGAAACTGCATTGCCAAGTGTGAATGCAACTCACAGAGTTACACGTTTCTCTTCCGTGATCAGTTTGTTAGCACAGTTTTCTGGAAATCTGCAATTAGATACTTCATAGCGCAATGAACATTACAGTGACAAAGGAAATATCCACAGATGAAAACTAGAAAGAAGCTTTCTTAGAAACGTCTTGGTGATGTGTGAATTCATCTCACAGAGTTACACTTATGTTTCGTGGAGCAGTCCATTAACACTGTCTTTGAGGAATCTGAGAAGGGCTTGTTTGGATCATATTGAGGCCTACGCTGATAAAGGAAATTTCATCCGTTCAAAACGTGAAAGAAGCTTTCTGAGAAACTTCTTTCTGATCTGTGAGTTCATCTCACAGAGTTACAATCTCTGCCTCAAGAAGCAGTTTGCTAACACTCTATTCGTGGAATCTGCAAAGTGATATTTGGGAGCCTATTGGGGCCCATGGTGATAAAGGAAATATCCTCACATAATAACTAAAGAGAAGCTTTCTGAGAAACTGCATTGCCAAGTGTGAATGCAACTCACAGAGTTACACGTTTCTCTTCAGTGATCAGTTTGTTAGCACAGTTTTCTGGAAATCTGCAATTAGATACTTCATAGCGCAATGAACATTACAGTGACAAAGGAAATATCCACAGATGAAAACTAGAAAGAAGCTTTCTTAGAAACTTCTTGGTGATGTATGAATTCATCTCACAGAGTTACACTTATGTTTCGTGGAGCAGTCCGTTAACACTGTCTTTGAGGACTCTGAGAAGGGCTTCTTTAGACCACTTTGAGGCCTACGCTGATAAAGGAAATTTCATCCGTTCAAACCGTGAAAGAAGCTTTCTGAGAAACTTCTTTCTGATCTGTGAGTTCATCTCACAGAGTTACAACCTCTGCCTCAAGAAGCAGTTTGCTAACACTCTTTTCGTGGAATCTGCAAAGTGATATTTGGGAGCCTATTGGGGCCCATGGTGATAAAGGAAATATCCTCACATAATAACTAAAGAGAAGCTTTCTGAGAAACTGCATTGCCATGTGTGAATGCAACTCACAGAGTTACACGTTTCTCTTCTGTGATCAGTTTGTTAGCACAGTTTTCTGGAAATCTGCAATTAGATACTTCATAGCGCAATGAACATAACAGTGACAAATGAAATATCCCAGATGAAAACTAGAAAGAAGCTTTCTTAGAAACTTCTTGGTGATGTGTGAATTCATCTCACAGAGTTACACTTATGTTTCGTGGAGCAGTCCATTAACACTGTCTTTGAGGAATCTGAGAAGGGCTTCTTTGGATCACATTGAGGCCTACGCTGATAAAGGAAATTTCATCCGTTCAAAACGTGAAAGGAAGCTTTCTCAGAAACTTCTTTCTGATCTGTGAGTTCATCTCACAGAGTTACAACCTCTGCCTCAAGAAGCAGTTTGCTAACACTCTTTTCGTGGAATCTGCAAAGTGATATTTGGGAGCCTATTGGGGCCCATGGTAATAAAGGAAATATCCTCACATAATAACTAAAGAGAAGCTTTCTGAGAAACTGCATTGCCAAGTGTGAATGCAACCCACAGAGTTACACGTTTCTCTTCAGTGATCAGTTTGTTAGCACAGTTTTCTGGAAATCTGCAATTAGATACTTCATAGCGCAATGAACATTACAGTGACAAAGGAAATATCCACAGATGAAAACTAGAAAGAAGCTTTCTTAGAAACTTCTTGGTGATGTGTGAATTCATCTCACAGAGTTACACTTATGTTTCGTGGAGCAGTCCGTTAACACTGTCTTTGAGGATTCTGAGAAGGGCTTCTTTAGACCAGTTGAGGCCTACGCTGATAAAGGAAATTTCATCCGTTCAAACCGTGAAAGAAGCTTTCTGAGAAACTTCTTTCTGATCTGTGAGTTCATCTCACAGAGTTACAACCTCTGCCTCAAGAAGCAGTTTGCCTAACACTCTTTTCGTGGAATCTGCAAAGTGATATTTGGGAGCCTATTGGGGCCCATGGTGATAAAGGAAATATCCTCACATAATAACTAAAGAGAAGCTTTCTGAGAAACTGCATTGCCATGTGTGAATGCAACTCACAGAGTTACACGTTTCTCTTCTGTGATCAGTTTGTTAGCACAGTTTTCTGGAAATCTGCAATTAGATACTTCATAGCGCAATGAACATAACAGTGACAAATGAAATATCCACAGATGAAAACTAGAAAGAAGCTTTCTTAGAAACTTCTTGTTAATGTGTGAATTCATCTCACAGAGTTACACTTATGTTTCTTGGAGCAGTGCATTAACACTGTCTTTGAGGAATCTGAGAAGGCCTTCTTTGGATCATATTGAGGCCTAAGCTGAAAAAGGAAATTTCATCCGTTCAAAACGTGAAAGAAGCTTTCTGAGAAACTTCTTTCTTATCTGTGAGTTCATCTCACAGAGTTACAGCCTCTGCCTCAAGAAGCAGTTTGCTAACACTCTTTTCGTGGAATCTGCAAAGTGATATTTGGGAGCCTATTGGGGCCCACGGTGATAACGGAAATATCCTCACATAATATCTAAAGAGAAGCTTTCTGAGAAACTGCATTGCCATGTGTGAATGCAACTCACAGAGTTACACGTTTCTCTTCAGTGATCAGTTTGTTAGCACAGTTTTCTGGAAATCTTCAATTAGATACTTCATAGCGCAATGTACATTACAGTGAGAAATGAAATATCCAGAGATGAAAACTAGAAAGAAGCTTTCTTAGAAACTTCTTGGTGATGTGTGAATTCATCTCACAGAGTTACACTTATGTTTCGTGGAGCCGTCCGTTAGCACTGTCTTTGAGGATTCTGAGAAGGGCTTCTTTAGACCACTTTGAGGCCTACGCTGATAAAGGAAATTTCATCCGTTCAAACCGTGAAAGAAGCTTTCTGAGAAACTTCTTTCTGATCTGTGAGTTCATCTCACAGAGTTACAACCTCTGTCTCAAGAAGCAGTTTGCTAACACTCTTTTCGTGGAATCTGCAAAGTGATATTTGGGAGCCTATTGGGGCCCATGGTAATAAAGGAAATATCCTCACATAATAACTAAAGAGAAGCTTTCTGAGAAACTGCATTGCCATGTGTGAATGCAACTCACAGACTTACGCCAGTGTTCTTTGGAGCCATTTCTTTGGACTGTTTCCGTGGATTCTGAGAAGTGATATTTCAGATAGCTTTGAAGAATAGAAGGAGAAAGGAAATATCCTTCAAGAGAATGCGGAACCAAGCTTTGTGAGAAACTGCTTTGTGATATGTGAATTCATTTCACTGTGTTCTATCACCCGTTCTCGGGGGAGCTTCCTAGCACTCATTTTGAGGAATCTCAGATGTGATGTCTTGGATATCGTTGAATCGCATGCTGAATAAGGAACTATCCTCAGAGAAACCTGCAGAGAAGGCTTCTCAAAAACTTCTTTGTTGTGGGTGAATTCAGCCCACAGATGTCCATCATTGTTTCCACTGAGAAACTCGCTAGCAGAATTTTCGCAGAATCTGCAATAGGACACACGGTGGCGCTCCAAGACCACAAATAACCTCGTCTTACTAAAGAAAGAAGTTTTCTGAGAAACGCTATGTGATGTGTGAATTCAACTCACTAAGTTGCAGCGGTATTTCGTGGGGCCGTGGCCTAGGCCTATTTGTGTGGAATCTGAGAACAGATATTCCCGATCCCTTTGAAAACAATGGGGCCAATGGAAACATCTTCCAATAAAAAGGAGAAAGAAGCTTTCTGAGAAACTTCTTTCTGATCTGTGAGTTCATCTCACAGAGTTACAACCTCTGCCTCAAGAAGCAGTTTGCTAACACTCTTTTCGTGGAATCTGCAAAGTGATATTTGGGAGCCTATTGGGGCCCATGGTGATAAAGGAAATATCCTCACATAATAACTAAAGAGAAGCTTTCTGAGAAACTGCATTGCCATGTGTGAATGCAACTCACAGAGTAACACGTTTCTCTTCAGTGATCAGTTTGTTAGCACAGTTTTCTGGAAATCTGCAATTAGATACTTCATAGCGCAATGAACATTACAGTGACAAAGGAAATATCCACAGATGAAAACTAGAAAGAAGCTTTCTTAGAAACTTCTTGGTGATGTGTGAATTCATCTCACAGAGTTACACTTATGTTTCGTGGAGCAGTCCATTAACACTGTCTTTGAGGAATCTGAGAAGGGCTTCTTTGGATCACATTGAGGCCTACGCTGATAAAGGAAATTTCATCCGTTCAAAACGTGAAAGAAGCTTTCTGAGAAACTTCTTTCTGATCTGTGAGTTCATCTCACAGAGTTACAACCTCTGCCTCAAGAAGCAGTTTGCTAACACTCTTTTCGTGGAATCTGCAAAGTGATATTTGGGAGCCTATTGGGGCCCATGGTTATAAAGGAAATATCCTCACATAATAACTAAAGAGAAGCTTTCTGAGAAACTGCATTGCCAAGTGTGAATGCAACCCACAGAGTTACACGTTTCTCTTCAGTGATCAGTTTGTTAGCACAGTTTTCTGGAAATCTGCAATTAGATACTTCATAGCGCAATGAACATTACAGTGACAAAGGAAATATCCACAGATGAAAACTAGAAAGAAGCTTTCTTAGAAACTTCTTGGTGATGTGTGAATTCATCTCACAGAGTTACACTTATGTTTCGTGGAGCAGTCCGTTAACACTGTCTTTGAGGATTCTGAGAAGGGCTTCTTTAGACCAGTTTGAGGCCTACGCTGATAAAGGAAATTTCATCCGTTCAAACCGTGAAAGAAGCTTTCTGAGAAACTTCTTTCTGATCTGTGAGTTCATCTCACAGAGTTACAACCTCTGCCTCAAGAAGCAGTTTGCTAACACTCTTTTCGTGGAATCTGCAAAGTGATATTTGGGAGCATATTGGGGCCCATGGTGATAAAGGAAATATCCTCACATAATAACTAAAGAGAAGCTTTCTGAGAAACTGCATTGCCAAATGTGAATGCAACTCACAGAGTTACACGTTTCTCTTCAGTGATCAGTTTGTTAGCACAGTTTTCTGGAAATCTGCAATTAGATACTTCATAGCGCAATGAACATTACAGTGACAAAGGAAATATCCACAGATGAAAACTAGAAAGAAGCTTTCTTAGAAACTTCTTGGTGATGTGTGAATTCATCTCACAGAGTTACACTTATGTTTCGTGGAGCAGTCCATTAACACTGTCTTTGAGGAATCTGAGAAGGGCTTCTTTGGATCACATTGAGGCCTACGCTGATAAAGGAAATTTCATCCGTTCAAAACGTGAAAGAAGCTTTCTGAGAAACTTCTTTCTGATCTGTGAGTTCATCTCACAGAGTTACAACCTCTGCCTCAAGAAGCAGTTTGCTAACACTCTTTTCGTGGAATCTGCAAAGTGATATTTGGGAGCCTATTGGGGCCCATGGTAATAAAGGAAATATCCTCACATAATAACTAAAGAGAAGCTTTCTGAGAAACTGCATTGCCAAGTGTGAATGCAACCCACAGAGTTACAAGTTTCACTTCAGTGATCAGTTTGTTAGCACAGTTTTCTGGAAATCTGCAATTAGATACTTCATAGCGCAATGAACATTACAGTGACAAAGGAAATATCCAGAGATGAAAACTAGAAAGAAGCTTTCTTAGAAACTTCTTGGTGATGTGTGAATTCATCTCACAGAGTTACACTTATGTTTCGTGGAGCAGTCCATTAACACTGTCTTTGAGGAATCTGAGAAGGGCTTCTTTGGATCACATTGAGGCCTACGCTGATAAAGGAAATTTCATCCGTTCAAAACGTGAAAGAAGCTTTCTCAGAAACTTCTTTCTGATCTGTGAGTTCATCTCACAGAGTTACAACCTCTGCCTCAAGAAGCAGTTTGCTAACACTCTTTTCGTGGAATCTGCAAAGTGATATTTGGGAGCCTATTGGGGCCCATGGTTATAAAGGAAATATCCTCACATAATAACTAAAGAGAAGCTTTCTGAGAAACTGCATTGCCAAGTGTGAATGCAACCCACAGAGTTACACGTTTCTCTTCAGTGATCAGTTTGTTAGCACAGTTTTCTGGAAATCTGCAATTAGATACTTCATAGCGCAATGAACATTACAGTGACAAAGGAAATATCCAGAGATGAAAACTAAAAAGAAGCTTTCTTAGAAACTTCTTGGTGATGTGTGAATTCATCTCACAGAGTTACACTTATGTTTCGTGGAGCAGTCCATTAACACTGTCTTTGAGGAATCTGAGTAGGGCTTCTTTGGATCACATTGAGGCCTACGCTGATAAAGGAAATTTCATCCGTTCAAAACGTGAAAGAAGCTTTCTCAGAAACTTCTTTCTGATCTGTGAGTTCATCTCACAGAGTTACAACCTCTGCCTCAAGAAGCAGTTTGCTAACACTCTTTTCGTGGAATCTGCAAAGTGATATTTGGGAGCCTATTGGGGCCCATGGTGATAACGGAAATATCCTCACATAATAACTAAAGAGAAGCTTTCTGAGAAACTGCATTGCCATGTGTGAATGCAACTCACAGAGTTACACGTTTCTCTTCAGTGATCAGTTTGTTAGCACAGTTTTCTGGAAATCTGCAATTAGATACTTCATAGCGCAATGAACATACCAGTGAGAAATGAAATATCGACAGATGAAAACTAGAAAGAAGCTTTCTTAGAAACTTCTTGGTGATGTGTGAATTCATCTCACAGAGTTACACTTATGTTTCGTGGAGCAGTCCGTTAACACTGTCTTTGAGGATTCTGAGAAGGGCTTCTTTAGACCACTTTGAGGCCTACGCTGATAAAGGAAATTTCATCCGTTCAAACCGTGAAAGAAGCTTTCTGAGAAACTTCTTTCTGATCTGTGAGTTCATCTCACAGAGTTACAACCTCTGCCTCAAGAAGCAGTTTGCTAACACTCTTTTCGTGGAATCTGCAAAGTGATATTTGGGAGCCTATTGGAGCCCATGGTGATAAAGGAAATATCCTCACATAATAACTAAAGAGAAGCTTTCTGAGAAACTGCATTGCCAAGTGTGAATGCAACTCACAGAGTTACACGTTTCTCTTCAGTGATCAGTTTGTTAGCACAGTTTTCTGGAAATCTGCAATTAGATACTTCATAGCGCAATGAACATTACTGTGACAAAGGAAATATCCACAGATGAAAACTAGAAAGAAGCTTTCTTAGAAACTTCTTGGTGATGTGTGAATTCATCTCACAGAGTTACACTTATGTTTCGTGGAGCAGTCCATTAACACTGTCTTTGAGGAATCTGAGAAGGGCTTCTTTGGATCATATTGAGGCCTACGCTGATAAAGGAAATTTCATCCGTTCAAAACGTGAAAGACGCTTTCTGAGAAACTTCTTTCTGATCTGTGAGTTCATCTCACAGAGTTACTACGTCTGCCTCAAGAAGCAGTTTGCTAACACTCTTTTCATGGAATCTGCAAAGTGATATTTGGGAGCCTATTGGGGCCCATGGTGATAAAGGAAATATCCTCACATAATAACTAAAGAGAAGCTTTCTGAGAAACTGCATTGCCAAGTGTGAATGCAACTCACAGAGTTACACGTTTCTCTTCAGTGATCAGTTTGTTAGCACAGTTTTCTGGAAATCTGCAATTAGATACTTCATAGCGCAATGAACATTACAGTGACAAAGGAAATATCCAGAGATGAAAACTAGAAAGAAGCTTTCTTAGAAACTTCTTGGTGATGTGTGAATTCATCTCACAGAGTTACACTTATGTTTCGTGGAGCAGTCCATTAACACTGTCTTTGAGGAATCTGAGAAGGGCTTCTTTGGATCACATTGAGGCCTACGCTGATAAAGGAAATTTCATCCGTTCAAACCGTGAAAGAAGCTTTCTGAGAAACTTCTTTCTGATCTGTGAGTTCATCTCACAGAGTTACAACCTCTGCCTCGAGAAGCAGTTTGCTAACACTCTTTTCATGGAATCTGCAAAGTGATATTTGGGAGCCTATTGGGGCCCATGGTGATAAAGGAAATATCCTCACATAATAACTAAAGAGAAGCTTTCTGAGAAACTGCATTGCCATGTGTGAATGCAACTCACAGAGTTACACGTTTCTCTTCAGTGATCAGTTTGTTAGCACAGTTTTCTGGAAATCTGCAATTAGATACTTCATAGCCCAATGAACATAACACTGAGAAATGAAATATCCACAGATGAAAACTAGAAAGAAGCTTTCTTAGAAACTTCTTGGTGATGTGTGAATTCATCTCACAGAGTTACACTTATCTTTCGTGGAGCAGTCCGTTAACACTGTCTTTGAGGATTCTGAGAAGGGCTTCTTTAGACCACTTTGAGGCCTACGCTGATAAAGGAAATTTCATCCGTTCAAACCGTGAAAGAAGCTTTCTGAGAAACTTCTTTCTGATCTGTGAGTTCATCTCACAGAGTTACAACCTCTGCCTCAAGAAGCAGTTTGCTAACACTCTTTTCGTGGAATCTGCAAAGTGATATTTGGGAGCCTATTGGGGCCCATGGTGATAAAGGAAATATCCTCACATAATAACTAAAGAGAAGCTTTCTGAGAAACTGCATTGCCATGTGTGAATGCAACTCACAGACTTACGCCAGTGTTCTTTGGAGCCGTTTCTTTGGACTGTTTCCGTGGATTCTGAGAAGTGATATTTCAGATAGCTTTGAAGAATAGAAGGAGAAAGGAAATATCCTTCAAGAGAAAGCGGAACCAAGCTTTGTGAGAAACTGCTTTGTGATATGTGAATTCATTTCACAGTGTTCTATCACCCGTTCTCGGGGGAGTTTCCTAGCACTCATTTTGAGAAATCTCAGATATGATGTCTTGGATATCGTTGAATCGCATGCTGAATAAGGAACTATCCTCAGAGAAACCTGCAGAGAAGGCTTCTCAAAAAATTCTTTGTTGTGGGTGAATTCAGCCCGCAGATGTCCATCATTGTTTCCACTGAGAAACTCGCTAGCAGAATTTTCGCAGAATCTGCAATAGGACACACGGTGGCGCACCAAGACCACAAATAACCTCGTCTTACTAAAGAAAGAAGCTTTCTGAGAAACGCTATGTGATGTGTGAATTCAACTCACTAAGTTGCAGCGGTATTTCGTGGGGCCGTGGCCTAGGCCTATTTGTGTGGAATCTGAGAACAGATATTCCCGATCCCTTTGAAAACAATGGGGCAATGGAAACATCTTCCCATAAAAATGAGAAAGAAGCTTTCTGAGAAACTTCTTTCTGATCTGTGAGTTCATCTCACAGAGTTACAACCTCTGCCTCAAGAAGCAGTTTGCTAACACTCTTTTCGTGGAATCTGCAAAGAGATATTTGGGAGCCTATTGGATCCCATGGTGATAAAGGAAATATCCTCACATAATAACTAAAGAGAAGCTTTCTGAGAAACTGCATTGCCAAGTGTGAATGCAACTCACAGAGACACGTTTCTCTTCAGTGATCAGTTTGTTAGCACAGTTTTCTGGAAATCTGCAATTAGATACTTCATAGCGCAATGAACATTACAGTGACAAAGGAAATATCCAGAGATGAAAACTAGAAAGAAGCTTTCTTAGAAACTTCTTGGTGATGTGTGAATTCATCTCACAGAGTTACACTTATGTTTCGTGGAGCAGTCCATTAACACTGTCTTTGAGGAATCTGAGAAGGGCTTCTTTGGATCACATTGAGGCCTACGCTGATAAAGGAAATTTCATCCGTTCAAAACGTGAAAGAAGCTTTCTGAGAATCTTCTTTCTGATCTGTGAGTTCATCTCACAGAGTTACAACCTCTGCCTCAAGAAGCAGTTTGCTAACACTCTTTTCCTGGAATCTGCAAAGTGATATTTGGGAGCCTATTGGGGCCCATGGTGATAAAGGAAATATCCTCACATAATAACTAAAGAGAAGTTTTCTGAGAAACTGCATTGCCATGTGTGAATGCAACTCACAGACTTACGCCAGTGTTCTTTGGAGCCGTTTCTTTGGACTGTTTCCGTGGATTCTGAGAAGTGATATTTCAGATAGCTTTGAAGAATAGAAGGAGAAAGGAAATATCCTTCAAGAGAAAGCGGAACCAAGCTTTGTGAGAAACTGCTTTGTGATATGTGAATTCATTTCACAGTGTTCTATCACCCGTTCTCGGGGGAGTTTCCTAGCACTCATTTTGAGGAATCTCAGATGTGATGTCTTGGATATCGTTGAATCGCATGCTGAATAAGGAACTATCCTCAGAGAAACCTGCAGAGAAGGCTTCTCAAAAACTTCTTTGTTGTGGGTGAATTCAGCCCACAGATGTCCATCATTGTTTCCACTGAGAAACTCGCTAGCAGAATTTTCGCAGAATCTGCAATAGGACACACGGTGGCGCTCCAAGACCACAAATAACCTGGTCTTACTAAAGAAAGAAGCTTTCTGAGAAACGCTATGTGATGTGTGAATTCAACTCACAAAGTTGCAGCGGTATTTCGTGGGGCCGTGGCCTAGGCCTATTTGTGTGGAATCTGAGAACAGATATTCCCGATCCCGTTGAAAACAATGGGGCCAATGGAAACATCTTCCAATAAAAATGAGAAAGAAGCTTTCTGAGAAACTTCTTTCTGATCTGTGAGTTCATCTCACAGAGTTACAACCTCTGCCTCAAGAAGCAGTTTGCTAACACTCTTTTCGTGGAATCTGCAAAGTGATATTTGGGAGCCTATTGGGCCCATGGTGATAAAGGAAATATCCTCACATAATAACTAAAGAGAAGCTTTCTGAGAAACTGCATTGCCAAGTGTGAATGCAACTCACAGAGTTACACGTTTCTCTTCCGTGATCAGTTTGTTAGCACAGTTTTCTGGAAATCTGCAATTAGATACTTCATAGCGCAATGAACATTACAGTGACAAAGGAAATATCCACAGATGAAAACTAGAAAGAAGCTTTCTTAGAAACGTCTTGGTGATGTGTGAATTCATCTCACAGAGTTACACTTATGTTTCGTGGAGCAGTCCATTAACACTGTCTTTGAGGAATCTGAGAAGGGCTTGTTTGGATCATATTGAGGCCTACGCTGATAAAGGAAATTTCATCCGTTCAAAACGTGAAAGAAGCTTTCTGAGAAACTTCTTTCTGATCTGTGAGTTCATCTCACAGAGTTACAATCTCTGCCTCAAGAAGCAGTTTGCTAACACTCTATTCGTGGAATTTGCAAAGTGATATTTGGGAGCCTATTGGGGCCCATGGTGATAAAGGAAATATCCTCACATAATAACTAAAGAGAAGCTTTCTGAGAAACTGCATTGCCAAGTGTGAATGCAACTCACAGAGTTACACGTTTCTCTTCAGTGATCAGTTTGTTAGCACAGTTTTCTGGAAATCTGCAATTAGATACTTCATAGCGCAATGAACATTACAGTGACAAAGGAAATATCCACAGATGAAAACTAGAAAGAAGCTTTCTTAGAAACTTCTTGGTGATGTATGAATTCATCTCACAGAGTTACACTTATGTTTCGTGGAGCAGTCCGTTAACACTGTCTTTGAGGACTCTGAGAAGGGCTTCTTTAGACCACTTTGAGGCCTACGCTGATAAAGGAAATTTCATCCGTTCAAACCGTGAAAGAAGCTTTCTGAGAAACTTCTTTCTGATCTGTGAGTTCATCTCACAGAGTTACAACCTCTGCCTCAAGAAGCAGTTTGCTAACACTCTTTTCGTGGAATCTGCAAAGTGATATTTGGGAGCCTATTGGGGCCCATGGTGATAAAGGAAATATCCTCACATAATAACTAAAGAGAAGCTTTCTGAGAAACTGCATTGCCATGTGTGAATGCAACTCACAGACTTACGCCAGTGTTCTTTGGAGCCGTTTCTTTGGACTGTTTCCGTGGATTCTGAGAAGTGATATTTCAGATAGCTTTGAAGAATAGAAGGAGAAAGGAAATATCCTTCAAGAGAAAGCGGAACCAAGCTTTGTGAGAAACTGCTTTGTGATATGTGAATTCATTTCACAGTGTTCTATCACCCGTTCTCGGGGGAGTTTCCTAGCACTCATTTTGAGAAATCTCAGATATGATGTCTTGGATATCGTTGAATCGCATGCTGAATAAGGAACTATCCTCAGAGAAACCTGCAGAGAAGGCTTCTCAAAAAATTCTTTGTTGTGGGTGAATTCAGCCCGCAGATGTCCATCATTGTTTCCACTGAGAAACTCGCTAGCAGAATTTTCGCAGAATCTGCAATAGGACACACGGTGGCGCACCAAGACCACAAATAACCTCGTCTTACTAAAGAAAGAAGCTTTCTGAGAAACGCTATGTGATGTGTGAATTCAACTCACTAAGTTGCAGCGGTATTTCGTGGGGCCGTGGCCTAGGCCTATTTGTGTGGAATCTGAGAACAGATATTCCCGATCCCTTTGAAAACAATGGGGCAATGGAAACATCTTCCCATAAAAATGAGAAAGAAGCTTTCTGAGAAACTTCTTTCTGATCTGTGAGTTCATCTCACAGAGTTACAACCTCTGCCTCAAGAAGCAGTTTGCTAACACTCTTTTCGTGGAATCTGCAAAGAGATATTTGGGAGCCTATTGGATCCCATGGTGATAAAGGAAATATCCTCACATAATAACTAAAGAGAAGCTTTCTGAGAAACTGCATTGCCAAGTGTGAATGCAACTCACAGAGACACGTTTCTCTTCAGTGATCAGTTTGTTAGCACAGTTTTCTGGAAATCTGCAATTAGATACTTCATAGCGCAATGAACATTACAGTGACAAAGGAAATATCCAGAGATGAAAACTAGAAAGAAGCTTTCTTAGAAACTTCTTGGTGATGTGTGAATTCATCTCACAGAGTTACACTTATGTTTCGTGGAGCAGTCCATTAACACTGTCTTTGAGGAATCTGAGAAGGGCTTCTTTGGATCACATTGAGGCCTACGCTGATAAAGGAAATTTCATCCGTTCAAAACGTGAAAGAAGCTTTCTGAGAATCTTCTTTCTGATCTGTGAGTTCATCTCACAGAGTTACAACCTCTGCCTCAAGAAGCAGTTTGCTAACACTCTTTTCCTGGAATCTGCAAAGTGATATTTGGGAGCCTATTGGGGCCCATGGTGATAAAGGAAATATCCTCACATAATAACTAAAGAGAAGTTTTCTGAGAAACTGCATTGCCATGTGTGAATGCAACTCACAGACTTACGCCAGTGTTCTTTGGAGCCGTTTCTTTGGACTGTTTCCGTGGATTCTGAGAAGTGATATTTCAGATAGCTTTGAAGAATAGAAGGAGAAAGGAAATATCCTTCAAGAGAAAGCGGAACCAAGCTTTGTGAGAAACTGCTTTGTGATATGTGAATTCATTTCACAGTGTTCTATCACCCGTTCTCGGGGGAGTTTCCTAGCACTCATTTTGAGGAATCTCAGATGTGATGTCTTGGATATCGTTGAATCGCATGCTGAATAAGGAACTATCCTCAGAGAAACCTGCAGAGAAGGCTTCTCAAAAACTTCTTTGTTGTGGGTGAATTCAGCCCACAGATGTCCATCATTGTTTCCACTGAGAAACTCGCTAGCAGAATTTTCGCAGAATCTGCAATAGGACACACGGTGGCGCTCCAAGACCACAAATAACCTGGTCTTACTAAAGAAAGAAGCTTTCTGAGAAACGCTATGTGATGTGTGAATTCAACTCACAAAGTTGCAGCGGTATTTCGTGGGGCCGTGGCCTAGGCCTATTTGTGTGGAATCTGAGAACAGATATTCCCGATCCCGTTGAAAACAATGGGGCCAATGGAAACATCTTCCAATAAAAATGAGAAAGAAGCTTTCTGAGAAACTTCTTTCTGATCTGTGAGTTCATCTCACAGAGTTACAATCTCTGCCTCAAGAAGCAGTTTGCTAACACTCTATTCGTGGAATCTGCAAAGTGATATTTGGGAGCCTATTGGGGCCCATGGTGATAAAGGAAATATCCTCACATAATAACTAAAGAGAAGCTTTCTGAGAAACTGCATTGCCAAGTGTGAATGCAACTCACAGAGTTACACGTTTCTCTTCAGTGATCAGTTTGTTAGCACAGTTTTCTGGAAATCTGCAATTAGATACTTCATAGCGCAATGAACATTACAGTGACAAAGGAAATATCCACAGATGAAAACTAGAAAGAAGCTTTCTTAGAAACTTCTTGGTGATGTATGAATTCATCTCACAGAGTTACACTTATGTTTCGTGGAGCAGTCCGTTAACACTGTCTTTGAGGACTCTGAGAAGGGCTTCTTTAGACCACTTTGAGGCCTACGCTGATAAAGGAAATTTCATCCGTTCAAACCGTGAAAGAAGCTTTCTGAGAAACTTCTTTCTGATCTGTGAGTTCATCTCACAGAGTTACAACCTCTGCCTCAAGAAGCAGTTTGCTAACACTCTTTTCGTGGAATCTGCAAAGTGATATTTGGGAGCCTATTGGGGCCCATGGTGATAAAGGAAATATCCTCACATAATAACTAAAGAGAAGCTTTCTGAGAAACTGCATTGCCATGTGTGAATGCAACTCACAGAGTTACACGTTTCTCTTCTGTGATCAGTTTGTTAGCACAGTTTTCTGGAAATCTGCAATTAGATACTTCATAGCGCAATGAACATAACAGTGACAAATGAAATATCCCCAGATGAAAACTAGAAAGAAGCTTTCTTAGAAACTTCTTGGTGATGTGTGAATTCATCTCACAGAGTTACACTTATGTTTCGTGGAGCAGTCCATTAACACTGTCTTTGAGGAATCTGAGAAGGGCTTCTTTGGATCACATTGAGGCCTACGCTGATAAAGGAAATTTCATCCGTTCAAAACGTGAAGGAAGCTTTCTCAGAAACTTCTTTCTGATCTGTGAGTTCATCTCACAGAGTTACAACCTCTGCCTCAAGAAGCAGTTTGCTAACACTCTTTTCGTGGAATCTGCAAAGTGATATTTGGGAGCCTATTGGGGCCCATGGTAATAAAGGAAATATCCTCACATAATAACTAAAGAGAAGCTTTCTGAGAAACTGCATTGCCAAGTGTGAATGCAACCCACAGAGTTACACGTTTCTCTTCAGTGATCAGTTTGTTAGCACAGTTTTCTGGAAATCTGCAATTAGATACTTCATAGCGCAATGAACATTACAGTGACAAAGGAAATATCCACAGATGAAAACTAGAAAGAAGCTTTCTTAGAAACTTCTTGGTGATGTGTGAATTCATCTCACAGAGTTACACTTATGTTTCGTGGAGCAGTCCGTTAACACTGTCTTTGAGGATTCTGAGAAGGGCTTCTTTAGACCACTTTGAGGCCTACGCTGATAAAGGAAATTTCATCCGTTCAAACCGTGAAAGAAGCTTTCTTAGAAACTTCTTTCTGATCTGTGAGTTCATCTCACAGAGTTACAACCTCTGCCTCAAGAAGCAGTTTCCTAACACTCTTTTCGTGGAATCTGCAAAGTGATATTTGGGAGCCTATTGGGGCCCATGGTGATAAAGGAAATATCCTCACATAATAACTAAAGAGAAGCTTTCTGAGAAACTGCATTGCCATGTGTGAATGCAACTCACAGAGTTACACGTTTCTCTTCTGTGATCAGTTTGTTAGCACAGTTTTCTGGAAATCTGCAATTAGATACTTCATAGCGCAATGAACATAACAGTGACAAATGAAATATCCACAGATGAAAACTAGAAAGAAGCTTTCTTAGAAACTTCTTGTTGATGTGTGAATTCATCTCACAGAGTTACACTTATGTTTCTTGGAGCAGTGCATTAACACTGTCTTTGAGGAATCTGAGAAGGGCTTCTTTGGATCATATTGAGGCCTAAGCTGAAAAAGGAAATTTCATCCGTTCAAAACGTGAAAGAAGCTTTCTGAGAAACTTCTTTCTTATCTGTGAGTTCATCTCACAGAGTTACAGCCTCTGCCTCAAGAAGCAGTTTGCTAACACTCTTTTCGTGGAATCTGCAAAGTGATATTTGGGAGCCTATTGGGGCCCACGGTGATAACGGAAATATCCTCACATAATATCTAAAGAGAAGCTTTCTGAGAAACTGCATTGCCATGTGTGAATGCAACTCACAGAGTTACACGTTTCTCTTCAGTGATCAGTTTGTTAGCACAGTTTTCTGGAAATCTTCAATTAGATACTTCATAGCGCAATGTACATTACAGTGAGAAATGAAATATCCAGAGATGAAAACTAGAAAGAAGCTTTCTTAGAAACTTCTTGGTGATGTGTGAATTCATCTCACAGAGTTACACTTATGTTTCGTGGAGCCGTCCGTTAACACTGTCTTTGAGGATTCTGAGAAGGGCTTCTTTAGACCACTTTGAGGCCTACGCTGATAAAGGAAATTTCATCCGTTCAAACCGTGAAAGAAGCTTTCTGAGAAACTTCTTTCTGATCTGTGAGTTCATCTCACAGAGTTACAACCTCTGCCTCAAGAAGCAGTTTGCTAACACTCTTTTCGTGGAATCTGCAAAGTGATATTTGGGAGCCTATTGGGGCCCATGGTAATAAAGGAAATATCCTCACATAATAACTAAAGAGAAGCTTTCTGAGAAACTGCATTGCCATGTGTGAATGCAACTCACAGACTTACGCCAGTGTTCTTTGGAGCCATTTCTTTGGACTGTTTCCGTGGATTCTGAGAAGTGATATTTCAGATAGCTTTGAAGAATAGAAGGAGAAAGGAAATATCCTTCAAGAGAAAGCGGAACCAAGCTTTGTGAGAAACTGCTTTGTGATATGTGAATTCATTTCACTCTGTTCTATCACCCGTTCTCGGGGGAGTTTCCTAGCACTCATTTTGAGGAATCTCAGATGTGATGTCTTGGATATCGTTGAATCGCATGCTGAATAAGGAACTATCCTCAGAGAAACCTGCAGAGAAGGCTTCTCAAAAACTTCTTTGTTGTGGGTGAATTCAGCCCACAGATGTCCATCATTGTTTCCACTGAGAAACTCGCTAGCAGAATTTTCGCAGAATCTGCAATAGGACACACGGTGGCGCTCCAAGACCACAAATAACCTCGTCTTACTAAAGAAAGAAGTTTTCTGAGAAACGCTATGTGATGTGTGAATTCAACTCACTAAGTTGCAGCGGTATTTCGTGCGGCCGTGGCCTAGGCCTATTTGTGTGGAATCTGAGAACAGATATTCCCGATCCCTTTGAAAACAATGGGGCCAATGGAAACACCTTCCAATAAAAATGAGAAAGAAGCTTTCTGAGAAACTTCTTTCTGATCTGTGAGTTCATCTCACAGAGTTACAACCTCTGCCTCAAGAAGCAGTTTGCTAACACTCTTTTCGTGGAATCTGCAAAGTGATATTTGGGAGCCTATTGGGGCCCATGGTAATAAAGGAAATATCCTCACATAATAACTAAAGAGAAGCTTTCTGAGAAACTGCATTGCCATGTGTGAATGCAACTCACAGACTTACGCCAGTGTTCTTTGGAGCCGTTTCTTTGGACTGTTTCCGTGGATTCTGAGAAGTGATATTTCAGATAGCTTTGAAGAATAGAAGGAGAAAGGAAATATCCTTCAAGAGAAAGCGGAACCAAGCTTTGTGAGAAACTGCTTTGTGATATGTGAATTCATTTCACAGTGTTCTATCACCCGTTCTCGGGGGAGTTTCCTAGCACTCATTTTGAGGAATCTCAGATGTGATGTCTTGGATATCGTTGAATCGCATGCTGAATAAGGAACTATCCTCAGAGAAACCTGCAGAGAAGGCTTCTCAAAAACTTCTTTGTTGTGGGTGAATTCAGCCCACAGATGTCCATCATTGTTTCCACTGAGAAACTCGCTAGCAGAATTTTCGCAGAATCTGCAATAGGACACACGGTGGCGCTCCAAGACCACAAATAACCTCGTCTTACTAAAGAAAGAAGCTTTCTGAGAAACGCTATGTGATGTGTGAATTCAACTCACTAAGTTGCAGCGGTATTTCGTGGGGCCGTGGCCTAGGCCTATTTGTGTGGAATCTGAGAACAGATATTCCCGATCCCTTTGAAAACAATGGGGCCAATGGAAACATCTTCCAATAAAAAGGAGAAAGAAGCTTTCTGAGAAACTTCTTTCTGATCTGTGAGTTCATCTCACAGAGTTACAACCTCTGCCTCAAGAAGCAGTTTGCTAACACTCTTTTCGTGGAATCTGCAAAGTGATATTTGGGAGCCTATTGGGGCCCATGGTAATAAAGGAAATATCCTCACATAATAACTAAAGAGAAGCTTTCTGAGAAACTGCATTGCCACGTGTGAATGCAACCCACAGAGTTACACGTTTCTCTTCAGTGATCAGTTTGTTAGCACAGTTTTCTGGTAATCTGCAATTAGATACTTCATAGCGCAATGAACATTACAGTGACAAATGAAATATTCAGAGATGAAAACTAGAAAGAAGCTTTCTTAGAAACTTCTTGGTGATGTGTGAATTCATCTCACAGAGTTACACTTATGTTTCGTGGAGCAGTCCATTAACACTGTCTTTGAGGAATCTGAGAAGGGCTTCTTTGGATCACATTGAGGCCTACGCTGATAAAGGAAATTTCATCCGTTCAAACCGTGAAAGAAGCTTTCTGAGAAACTTCTTTCTCATCTGTGAGTTCATCTCACAGAGTTACAACCTCTGCCTCAAGAAGCAGTTTGCTAACACTCTTTTCATGGAATCTGCAAAGTGATATTTGAGAGCCTATTGGGGCCCATGGTGATAAAGGAAATATCCTCACATAATAACTAAAGAGAGCTTTCTGAGAAACTGCTTTGCCATGTGTGAATGCAACTCACAGAGTTACACTATCTCTTCAGTGATCAGTTTGTTAGCACAGTTTTCTGGAAATCTGCAATTAGATACTTCATAGCGCAATGAACATTACAGTGACAAAGGAAATATCCACAGATGAAAACTAGAAAGAAGCTTTCTTAGAACCTTCTTGGTGATGTGTGAATTCATCTCACAGAGTTACACTTATGTTTCTTGGAGCAGTGCATTAACACTGTCTTTGAGGAATCTGAGAAGGGCTTCTTTGGATCATATTGAGGCCTAAGCTGAAAAGGAAATTTCATCCGTTCAAAACGTGAAAGAAGCTTTCTGAGAAACTTCTTTCTGATCTGTGAGTTCATCTCACAGAGTTAAACCTCTGCCTCAAGAAGCAGTTTGCTAACACTCTTTTCGTGGAATCTGCAAAGTGATATTTGGGAGCCTATTGGGGCCCACGGTGATAACGGAAATATCCTCACATAATATCTAAAGAGAAGCTTTCTGAGAAACTGCATTGCCATGTGTGAATGCAACTCACAGAGTTACACGTTTCTCTTCAGTGATCAGTTTGTTAGCACAGTTTTCTGGAAATCTTCAATTAGATACTTCATAGCGCAATGTACATTACAGTGAGAAATGAAATATCCAGAGATGAAAACTAGAAAGAAGCTTTCTTAGAAACTTCTTGGTGATGTGTGAATTCATCTCACAGAGTTACACTTATGTTTCGTGGAGCCGTCCGTTAACACTGTCTTTGAGGATTCTGAGAAGGGCTTCTTTAGACCACTTTGAGGCCTACGCTGATAAAGGAAATTTCATCCGTTCAAACCGTGAAAGAAGCTTTCTGAGAAACTTCTTTCTGATCTGTGAGTTCATCTCACAGAGTTACAACCTCTGCCTCAAGAAGCAGTTTGCTAACACTCTTTTCGTGGAATCTGCAAAGTGATATTTGGGAGCCTATTGGGGCCCATGGTAATAAAGGAAATATCCTCACATAATAACTAAAGAGAAGCTTTCTGAGAAACTGCATTGCCATGTGTGAATGCAACTCACAGACTTACGCCAGTGTTCTTTGGAGCCATTTCTTTGGACTGTTTCCGTGGATTCTGAGAAGTGATATTTCAGATAGCTTTGAAGAATAGAAGGAGAAAGGAAATATCCTTCAAGAGAAAGCGGAACCAAGCTTTGTGAGAAACTGCTTTGTGATATGTGAATTCATTTCACTGTGTTCTATCACCCGTTCTCGGGGGAGTTTCCTAGCACTCATTTTGAGGAATCTCAGATGTGTCTTGGATATCGTTGAATCGCATGCTGAATAAGGAACTATCCTCAGAGAAACCTGCAGAGAAGGCTTCTCAAAAACTTCTTTGTTGTGGGTGAATTCAGCCCACAGATGTCCATCATTGTTTCCACTGAGAAACTCGCTAAGCAGAATTTCCGCAGAATCTGCAATAGGACACACGGTGGCGCTCCAAGACCACAAATAACCTCGTCTTACTAAAGAAAGAAGCTTTCTGAGAAACGCTATGTGATGTGTGAATTCAACTCACTAAGTTGCAGCGGTATTTCGTGCGGCCGTGGCCTAGGCCTATTTGTGTGGAATCTGAGAACAGATATTCCCGATCCCTTTGAAAACAATGGGGCCAATGGAAACATCTTCCATAAAAATGAGAAAGAAGCTTTCTGAGAAACTTCTTTCTGATCTGTGAGTCATCTCACAGAGTTACAACCTCTGCCTCAAGAAGCAGTTTGCTAACACTCTTTTCGTGGAATCTGCAAAGTGATATTTGGGAGCCTATGGGGGCCCATGGTAATAAAGGAAATATCCTCACATAATAACTAAAGAGAAGCTTTCTGAGAAACTGCATTGCCATGTGTGAATGCAACTCACAGACTTACGCCAGTGTTCTTTGGAGACGTTTCTTTGGACTGTTTCCGTGGATTCTGAGAAGTGATATTTCAGATAGCTTTGAAGAATAGAAGGAGAAAGGAAATATCCTTCAAGAGAAAGCGGAACCAAGCTTTGTGAGAAACTGCTTTGTGATATGTGAATTCATTTCACAGTGTTCTATCACCCGTTCTCGGGGGAGTTTCCTAGCACTCATTTTGAGGAATCTCTGATGTGATGTCTTGGATATCGTTGAATCGCATGCTGAATAAGGAACTATCCTCAGAGAAACCTGCAGAGAAGGCTTCTCAAAAACTTCTTTGTTGTGGGTGAATTCAGCCCACAGATGTCCATCATTGTTTCCACTGAGAAACTCGCTAGCAGAATTTTCGCAGAATCTGCAATAGGACACACGGTGGCGCTCCAAGACCACAAATAACCTCGTCTTACTAAAGAAAGAAGCTTTCTGAGAAACGCTATGTGATGTGTGAATTCAACTCACTAAGTTGCAGCGGTATTTCGTGGGGCCGTGGCCTAGGCCTATTTGTGTGGAATCTGAGAACAGATATTCCCGATCCCTTTGAAAACAATGGGGCCAATGGAAACATCTTCCAATAAAAAGGAGAAAGAAGCTTTCTGAGAAACTTCTTTCTGATCTGTGAGTTCATCTCACAGAGTTACAACCTCTGCCTC
>NW_022143805.1:0-10818 GCF_007565055.1 Rhinopithecus roxellana
AGCTTTGTAGAAACTTCTTGGTGATGTGTGAATTCATCTCTCAGAGTTACACTTGTTTCATGCAGCAGTCCACTATCAGTGTTTTTGAGGAACCTGAGGAGGACTTCTGTTGAATCGCCTTGAGGCCTGGTGATAAAGGAAATATCATCAGTTCAGATCGTGAAAGAAGCTTTCTGAGAAACTTCTTTCTGCTCTCTGAATTCCTCTCCCAGAGTGACTGCTTAGTTCTCAGGAAGCAGTTTGCTAACACTCTTTTCGTGGAATCTGCAAAGTGAGATTTGGGAGCCCATAGGGGCCCATGGTGAAAAAGGATATATCTTCAGATAATAACTAGAGAGAAGCTTACTGAGAGATTGCTTTCTGATGTGTGACTTCATCACACAGAGTTCCACCCTTCCCTTCTTGGAACAGTTTGCTAACTCTGTTATCTTGTGTTCTGCAAAGTGATATTTGGGAGCTCATTGTGGCTATGGTGAAAAAGGAAATAACCTCAGATCAAAACTGGAAAGAAGCCTTCTGAGAAACTGCATTTCGATGTGTGAATGCAACTCACAGAGTTACACGTTTGTCTTCAGTGTTCAGTTTGCTAACACAGTTTTCTGGAAATCTGCAATGGGATACTTCTGAACGTAATGAAGCTTACGGTGACAAAGGAAGTATCCTCAGATGAAAACTAGAAAGAAGCTTTGTTAGAAACTTCTTGGTGATGTGTGAATTCATCTCTCAGAGTTACACTTATGTTTCATGCAGCAGTCCACTATCAGTGTTTTTGAGGAACCTGAGGAGGACTTCTTTGAATCGCATTGAGGCCTGCGGTGATAAAGGAAATATCATCAGTTCAAATCGTGAAAGAAGCTTTCTGAGAAACTTCTTTCTGCTCTCTGAATTCCTCTCCCAGAGTTACTGCTTAGTTCTCAGGAAGCAGTTTGCTAACACTCTTTTCGTGGAATCTGCAAAGTGAGATTTGGGAGCCCATAGGGGCCCATGGTGAAAAAGGATATATCTTCAGATAATAACTAGAGAGAAGCTTACTGAGAGATTGCTTTCTGATGTGTGACTTCATCACACAGAGTTCCACCCTTCCCTTCTTGGAACAGTTTGCTAACTCTGTTATCTTGTGTTCTGCAAAGTGATATTTGGGAGCTCATTGTGGGCTATGGTGAAAAAGGAAATAACCTCAGATCAAAACTGGAAAGAAGCCTTCTGAGAAACTGCATTTCGATGTGTGAATGCAACTCACAGAGTTACACGTTTGTCTTCAGTGTTCAGTTTGCTAACACAGTTTTCTGGAAATCTGCAATGGGATACTTCTGAACGTAATGAAGCTTACGGTGACAAAGGAAGTATCCTCAGATGAAAACTAGAAAGAAGCTTTGTTAGAAACTTCTTGGTGATGTGTGAATTCATCTCTCAGAGTTACACTTATGTTTCATGCAGCAGTCCACTATCAGTGTTTTTGAGGAACCTGAGGAGGACTTCTTTGAATCGCATTGAGGCCTGCGGTGATAAAGGAAATATCATCAGTTCAAATCGTGAAAGAAGCTTTCTGAGAAACTTCTTTCTGCTCTCTGAATTCCTCTCCCAGAGTTACTGCTTAGTTCTCAGGAAGCAGTTTGCTAACACTCTTTTCGTGGAATCTGCAAAGTGAGATTTGGGAGCCCATAGGGGCCCATGGTGAAAAAGGATATATCTTCAGATAATAACTAGAGAGAAGCTTACTGAGAGATTGCTTTCTGATGTGTGACTTCATCACACAGAGTTCCACCCTTCCCTTCTTGGAACAGTTTGCTAACTCTGTTATCTTGTGTTCTGCAAAGTGATATTTGGGAGCTCATTGTGGGCTATGGTGAAAAAGGAAATAACCTCAGATCAAAACTGGAAAGAAGCCTTCTGAGAAACTGCATTTCGATGTGTGAATGCAACTCACAGAGTTACACGTTTGTCTTCAGTGTTCAGTTTGCTAACACAGTTTTCTGGAAATCTGCAATGGGATACTTCTGAACGTAATGAAGCTTACGGTGACAAAGGAAGTATCCTCAGATGAAAACTAGAAAGAAGCTTTGTTAGAAACTTCTTGGTGATGTGTGAATTCATCTCTCAGAGTTACACTTATGTTTCATGCAGCAGTCCACTATCAGTGTTTTTGAGGAACCTGAGGAGGACTTCTTTGAATCGCATTGAGGCCTGCGGTGATAAAGGAAATATCATCAGTTCAAATCGTGAAAGAAGCTTTCTGAGAAACTTCTTTCTGCTCTCTGAATTCCTCTCCCAGAGTTACTGCTTAGTTCTCAGGAAGCAGTTTGCTAACACTCTTTTCGTGGAATCTGCAAAGTGAGATTTGGGAGCCCATAGGGGCCCATGGTGAAAAAGGATATATCTTCAGATAATAACTAGAGAGAAGCTTACTGAGAGATTGCTTTCTGATGTGTGACTTCATCACACAGAGTTCCACCCTTCCCTTCTTGGAACAGTTTGCTAACTCTGTTATCTTGTGTTCTGCAAAGTGATATTTGGGAGCTCATTGTGGGCTATGGTGAAAAAGGAAATAACCTCAGATCAAAACTGGAAAGAAGCCTTCTGAGAAACTGCATTTCGATGTGTGAATGCAACTCACAGAGTTACACGTTTGTCTTCAGTGTTCAGTTTGCTAACACAGTTTTCTGGAAATCTGCAATGGGATACTTCTGAACGTAATGAAGCTTACGGTGACAAAGGAAGTATCCTCAGATGAAAACTAGAAAGAAGCTTTGTTAGAAACTTCTTGGTGATGTGTGAATTCATCTCTCAGAGTTACACTTATGTTTCATGCAGCAGTCCACTATCAGTGTTTTTGAGGAACCTGAGGAGGACTTCTTTGAATCGCATTGAGGCCTGCGGTGATAAAGGAAATATCATCAGTTCAAATCGTGAAAGAAGCTTTCTGAGAAACTTCTTTCTGCTCTCTGAATTCCTCTCCCAGAGTTACTGCTTAGTTCTCAGGAAGCAGTTTGCTAACACTCTTTTCGTGGAATCTGCAAAGTGAGATTTGGGAGCCCATAGGGGCCCATGGTGAAAAAGGATATATCTTCAGATAATAACTAGAGAGAAGCTTACTGAGAGATTGCTTTCTGATGTGTGACTTCATCACACAGAGTTCCACCCTTCCCTTCTTGGAACAGTTTGCTAACTCTGTTATCTTGTGTTCTGCAAAGTGATATTTGGGAGCTCATTGTGGGCTATGGTGAAAAAGGAAATAACCTCAGATCAAAACTGGAAAGAAGCCTTCTGAGAAACTGCATTTCGATGTGTGAATGCAACTCACAGAGTTACACGTTTGTCTTCAGTGTTCAGTTTGCTAACACAGTTTTCTGGAAATCTGCAATGGGATACTTCTGAACGTAATGAAGCTTACGGTGACAAAGGAAGTATCCTCAGATGAAAACTAGAAAGAAGCTTTGTTAGAAACTTCTTGGTGATGTGTGAATTCATCTCTCAGAGTTACACTTATGTTTCATGCAGCAGTCCACTATCAGTGTTTTTGAGGAACCTGAGGAGGACTTCTTTGAATCGCATTGAGGCCTGCGGTGATAAAGGAAATATCATCAGTTCAAATCGTGAAAGAAGCTTTCTGAGAAACTTCTTTCTGCTCTCTGAATTCCTCTCCCAGAGTTACTGCTTAGTTCTCAGGAAGCAGTTTGCTAACACTCTTTTCGTGGAATCTGCAAAGTGAGATTTGGGAGCCCATAGGGGCCCATGGTGAAAAAGGATATATCTTCAGATAATAACTAGAGAGAAGCTTACTGAGAGATTGCTTTCTGATGTGTGACTTCATCACACAGAGTTCCACCCTTCCCTTCTTGGAACAGTTTGCTAACTCTGTTATCTTGTGTTCTGCAAAGTGATATTTGGGAGCTCATTGTGGGCTATGGTGAAAAAGGAAATAACCTCAGATCAAAACTGGAAAGAAGCCTTCTGAGAAACTGCATTTCGATGTGTGAATGCAACTCACAGAGTTACACGTTTGTCTTCAGTGTTCAGTTTGCTAACACAGTTTTCTGGAAATCTGCAATGGGATACTTCTGAACGTAATGAAGCTTACGGTGACAAAGGAAGTATCCTCAGATGAAAACTAGAAAGAAGCTTTGTTAGAAACTTCTTGGTGATGTGTGAATTCATCTCTCAGAGTTACACTTATGTTTCATGCAGCAGTCCACTATCAGTGTTTTTGAGGAACCTGAGGAGGACTTCTTTGAATCGCATTGAGGCCTGCGGTGATAAAGGAAATATCATCAGTTCAAATCGTGAAAGAAGCTTTCTGAGAAACTTCTTTCTGCTCTCTGAATTCCTCTCCCAGAGTTACTGCTTAGTTCTCAGGAAGCAGTTTGCTAACACTCTTTTCGTGGAATCTGCAAAGTGAGATTTGGGAGCCCATAGGGGCCCATGGTGAAAAAGGATATATCTTCAGATAATAACTAGAGAGAAGCTTACTGAGAGATTGCTTTCTGATGTGTGACTTCATCACACAGAGTTCCACCCTTCCCTTCTTGGAACAGTTTGCTAACTCTGTTATCTTGTGTTCTGCAAAGTGATATTTGGGAGCTCATTGTGGGCTATGGTGAAAAAGGAAATAACCTCAGATCAAAACTGGAAAGAAGCCTTCTGAGAAACTGCATTTCGATGTGTGAATGCAACTCACAGAGTTACACGTTTGTCTTCAGTGTTCAGTTTGCTAACACAGTTTTCTGGAAATCTGCAATGGGATACTTCTGAACGTAATGAAGCTTACGGTGACAAAGGAAGTATCCTCAGATGAAAACTAGAAAGAAGCTTTGTTAGAAACTTCTTGGTGATGTGTGAATTCATCTCTCAGAGTTACACTTATGTTTCATGCAGCAGTCCACTATCAGTGTTTTTGAGGAACCTGAGGAGGACTTCTTTGAATCGCATTGAGGCCTGCGGTGATAAAGGAAATATCATCAGTTCAAATCGTGAAAGAAGCTTTCTGAGAAACTTCTTTCTGCTCTCTGAATTCCTCTCCCAGAGTTACTGCTTAGTTCTCAGGAAGCAGTTTGCTAACACTCTTTTCGTGGAATCTGCAAAGTGAGATTTGGGAGCCCATAGGGGCCCATGGTGAAAAAGGATATATCTTCAGATAATAACTAGAGAGAAGCTTACTGAGAGATTGCTTTCTGATGTGTGACTTCATCACACAGAGTTCCACCCTTCCCTTCTTGGAACAGTTTGCTAACTCTGTTATCTTGTGTTCTGCAAAGTGATATTTGGGAGCTCATTGTGGGCTATGGTGAAAAAGGAAATAACCTCAGATCAAAACTGGAAAGAAGCCTTCTGAGAAACTGCATTTCGATGTGTGAATGCAACTCACAGAGTTACACGTTTGTCTTCAGTGTTCAGTTTGCTAACACAGTTTTCTGGAAATCTGCAATGGGATACTTCTGAACGTAATGAAGCTTACGGTGACAAAGGAAGTATCCTCAGATGAAAACTAGAAAGAAGCTTTGTTAGAAACTTCTTGGTGATGTGTGAATTCATCTCTCAGAGTTACACTTATGTTTCATGCAGCAGTCCACTATCAGTGTTTTTGAGGAACCTGAGGAGGACTTCTTTGAATCGCATTGAGGCCTGCGGTGATAAAGGAAATATCATCAGTTCAAATCGTGAAAGAAGCTTTCTGAGAAACTTCTTTCTGCTCTCTGAATTCCTCTCCCAGAGTTACTGCTTAGTTCTCAGGAAGCAGTTTGCTAACACTCTTTTCGTGGAATCTGCAAAGTGAGATTTGGGAGCCCATAGGGGCCCATGGTGAAAAAGGATATATCTTCAGATAATAACTAGAGAGAAGCTTACTGAGAGATTGCTTTCTGATGTGTGACTTCATCACACAGAGTTCCACCCTTCCCTTCTTGGAACAGTTTGCTAACTCTGTTATCTTGTGTTCTGCAAAGTGATATTTGGGAGCTCATTGTGGGCTATGGTGAAAAAGGAAATAACCTCAGATCAAAACTGGAAAGAAGCCTTCTGAGAAACTGCATTTCGATGTGTGAATGCAACTCACAGAGTTACACGTTTGTCTTCAGTGTTCAGTTTGCTAACACAGTTTTCTGGAAATCTGCAATGGGATACTTCTGAACGTAATGAAGCTTACGGTGACAAAGGAAGTATCCTCAGATGAAAACTAGAAAGAAGCTTTGTTAGAAACTTCTTGGTGATGTGTGAATTCATCTCTCAGAGTTACACTTATGTTTCATGCAGCAGTCCACTATCAGTGTTTTTGAGGAACCTGAGGAGGACTTCTTTGAATCGCATTGAGGCCTGCGGTGATAAAGGAAATATCATCAGTTCAAATCGTGAAAGAAGCTTTCTGAGAAACTTCTTTCTGCTCTCTGAATTCCTCTCCCAGAGTTACTGCTTAGTTCTCAGGAAGCAGTTTGCTAACACTCTTTTCGTGGAATCTGCAAAGTGAGATTTGGGAGCCCATAGGGGCCCATGGTGAAAAAGGATATATCTTCAGATAATAACTAGAGAGAAGCTTACTGAGAGATTGCTTTCTGATGTGTGACTTCATCACACAGAGTTCCACCCTTCCCTTCTTGGAACAGTTTGCTAACTCTGTTATCTTGTGTTCTGCAAAGTGATATTTGGGAGCTCATTGTGGGCTATGGTGAAAAAGGAAATAACCTCAGATCAAAACTGGAAAGAAGCCTTCTGAGAAACTGCATTTCGATGTGTGAATGCAACTCACAGAGTTACACGTTTGTCTTCAGTGTTCAGTTTGCTAACACAGTTTTCTGGAAATCTGCAATGGGATACTTCTGAACGTAATGAAGCTTACGGTGACAAAGGAAGTATCCTCAGATGAAAACTAGAAAGAAGCTTTGTTAGAAACTTCTTGGTGATGTGTGAATTCATCTCTCAGAGTTACACTTATGTTTCATGCAGCAGTCCACTATCAGTGTTTTTGAGGAACCTGAGGAGGACTTCTTTGAATCGCATTGAGGCCTGCGGTGATAAAGGAAATATCATCAGTTCAAATCGTGAAAGAAGCTTTCTGAGAAACTTCTTTCTGCTCTCTGAATTCCTCTCCCAGAGTTACTGCTTAGTTCTCAGGAAGCAGTTTGCTAACACTCTTTTCGTGGAATCTGCAAAGTGAGATTTGGGAGCCCATAGGGGCCCATGGTGAAAAAGGATATATCTTCAGATAATAACTAGAGAGAAGCTTACTGAGAGATTGCTTTCTGATGTGTGACTTCATCACACAGAGTTCCACCCTTCCCTTCTTGGAACAGTTTGCTAACTCTGTTATCTTGTGTTCTGCAAAGTGATATTTGGGAGCTCATTGTGGGCTATGGTGAAAAAGGAAATAACCTCAGATCAAAACTGGAAAGAAGCCTTCTGAGAAACTGCATTTCGATGTGTGAATGCAACTCACAGAGTTACACGTTTGTCTTCAGTGTTCAGTTTGCTAACACAGTTTTCTGGAAATCTGCAATGGGATACTTCTGAACGTAATGAAGCTTACGGTGACAAAGGAAGTATCCTCAGATGAAAACTAGAAAGAAGCTTTGTTAGAAACTTCTTGGTGATGTGTGAATTCATCTCTCAGAGTTACACTTATGTTTCATGCAGCAGTCCACTATCAGTGTTTTTGAGGAACCTGAGGAGGACTTCTTTGAATCGCATTGAGGCCTGCGGTGATAAAGGAAATATCATCAGTTCAAATCGTGAAAGAAGCTTTCTGAGAAACTTCTTTCTGCTCTCTGAATTCCTCTCCCAGAGTTACTGCTTAGTTCTCAGGAAGCAGTTTGCTAACACTCTTTTCGTGGAATCTGCAAAGTGAGATTTGGGAGCCCATAGGGGCCCATGGTGAAAAAGGATATATCTTCAGATAATAACTAGAGAGAAGCTTACTGAGAGATTGCTTTCTGATGTGTGACTTCATCACACAGAGTTCCACCCTTCCCTTCTTGGAACAGTTTGCTAACTCTGTTATCTTGTGTTCTGCAAAGTGATATTTGGGAGCTCATTGTGGGCTATGGTGAAAAAGGAAATAACCTCAGATCAAAACTGGAAAGAAGCCTTCTGAGAAACTGCATTTCGATGTGTGAATGCAACTCACAGAGTTACACGTTTGTCTTCAGTGTTCAGTTTGCTAACACAGTTTTCTGGAAATCTGCAATGGGATACTTCTGAACGTAATGAAGCTTACGGTGACAAAGGAAGTATCCTCAGATGAAAACTAGAAAGAAGCTTTGTTAGAAACTTCTTGGTGATGTGTGAATTCATCTCTCAGAGTTACACTTATGTTTCATGCAGCAGTCCACTATCAGTGTTTTTGAGGAACCTGAGGAGGACTTCTTTGAATCGCATTGAGGCCTGCGGTGATAAAGGAAATATCATCAGTTCAAATCGTGAAAGAAGCTTTCTGAGAAACTTCTTTCTGCTCTCTGAATTCCTCTCCCAGAGTTACTGCTTAGTTCTCAGGAAGCAGTTTGCTAACACTCTTTTCGTGGAATCTGCAAAGTGAGATTTGGGAGCCCATAGGGGCCCATGGTGAAAAAGGATATATCTTCAGATAATAACTAGAGAGAAGCTTACTGAGAGATTGCTTTCTGATGTGTGACTTCATCACACAGAGTTCCACCCTTCCCTTCTTGGAACAGTTTGCTAACTCTGTTATCTTGTGTTCTGCAAAGTGATATTTGGGAGCTCATTGTGGGCTATGGTGAAAAAGGAAATAACCTCAGATCAAAACTGGAAAGAAGCCTTCTGAGAAACTGCATTTCGATGTGTGAATGCAACTCACAGAGTTACACGTTTGTCTTCAGTGTTCAGTTTGCTAACACAGTTTTCTGGAAATCTGCAATGGGATACTTCTGAACGTAATGAAGCTTACGGTGACAAAGGAAGTATCCTCAGATGAAAACTAGAAAGAAGCTTTGTTAGAAACTTCTTGGTGATGTGTGAATTCATCTCTCAGAGTTACACTTATGTTTCATGCAGCAGTCCACTATCAGTGTTTTTGAGGAACCTGAGGAGGACTTCTTTGAATCGCATTGAGGCCTGCGGTGATAAAGGAAATATCATCAGTTCAAATCGTGAAAGAAGCTTTCTGAGAAACTTCTTTCTGCTCTCTGAATTCCTCTCCCAGAGTTACTGCTTAGTTCTCAGGAAGCAGTTTGCTAACACTCTTTTCGTGGAATCTGCAAAGTGAGATTTGGGAGCCCATAGGGGCCCATGGTGAAAAAGGATATATCTTCAGATAATAACTAGAGAGAAGCTTACTGAGAGATTGCTTTCTGATGTGTGACTTCATCACACAGAGTTCCACCCTTCCCTTCTTGGAACAGTTTGCTAACTCTGTTATCTTGTGTTCTGCAAAGTGATATTTGGGAGCTCATTGTGGGCTATGGTGAAAAAGGAAATAACCTCAGATCAAAACTGGAAAGAAGCCTTCTGAGAAACTGCATTTCGATGTGTGAATGCAACTCACAGAGTTACACGTTTGTCTTCAGTGTTCAGTTTGCTAACACAGTTTTCTGGAAATCTGCAATGGGATACTTCTGAACGTAATGAAGCTTACGGTGACAAAGGAAGTATCCTCAGATGAAAACTAGAAAGAAGCTTTGTTAGAAACTTCTTGGTGATGTGTGAATTCATCTCTCAGAGTTACACTTATGTTTCATGCAGCAGTCCACTATCAGTGTTTTTGAGGAACCTGAGGAGGACTTCTTTGAATCGCATTGAGGCCTGCGGTGATAAAGGAAATATCATCAGTTCAAATCGTGAAAGAAGCTTTCTGAGAAACTTCTTTCTGCTCTCTGAATTCCTCTCCCAGAGTTACTGCTTAGTTCTCAGGAAGCAGTTTGCTAACACTCTTTTCGTGGAATCTGCAAAGTGAGATTTGGGAGCCCATAGGGGCCCATGGTGAAAAAGGATATATCTTCAGATAATAACTAGAGAGAAGCTTACTGAGAGATTGCTTTCTGATGTGTGACTTCATCACACAGAGTTCCACCCTTCCCTTCTTGGAACAGTTTGCTAACTCTGTTATCTTGTGTTCTGCAAAGTGATATTTGGGAGCTCATTGTGGGCTATGGTGAAAAAGGAAATAACCTCAGATCAAAACTGGAAAGAAGCCTTCTGAGAAACTGCATTTCGATGTGTGAATGCAACTCACAGAGTTACACGTTTGTCTTCAGTGTTCAGTTTGCTAACACAGTTTTCTGGAAATCTGCAATGGGATACTTCTGAACGTAATGAAGCTTACGGTGACAAAGGAAGTATCCTCAGATGAAAACTAGAAAGAAGCTTTGTTAGAAACTTCTTGGTGATGTGTGAATCATCTCTCAGAGTTACACTTATGTTTCAGCAGCAGTCCACTATCAGTGTTTTTGAGGAACCTGAGGAGGACTTATCTTTGAATCGCAAATTGGAGGCTTGCAGGTGATAAAGGAATATCATCAGTTTCAGATTCGGGAAAGAAGCTTTCTTAGAACTTCTTTCTGCTTCTCTGAATGCCTCTCCCGAAGTTACTGCGTTAGTTCTCAGTGAAGTCATTTTGCTGACACTTTTCGTGGAATCTGCAAAGTGAGATTTGGGAGCCCATAGGGGCCCATGGTGAAAAAGGATATATCTTCAGATAATAACTAGAGAGAAGCTTACTTAGAGATTGCTTTCTGATGTGTGACTTCATCACACAGAGTTCCACCCTTCCCTTCTTGGAACAGTTTGCTAACTCTGTTATCTTGTGTTCTGCAAAGTGATATTTGGGAGCTCATTGTGGGCTATGGTGAAAAAGGAAATAACCTCAGATCAAACTGGAAA
>NW_022143806.1:0-647 GCF_007565055.1 Rhinopithecus roxellana
ACGTTTCTCTTCAGTGATCAGTTTGTTAACACAGTTTCTGGAAATCTGCAATTAGACACTTCATAGCGCAATGAAGCTACGTGACAGAGGATATCCACAGATGAAAACTAGAAAGAAGCTTTTAGAAACTGCCTGGTGATGTGTGAATTCATCTCACAGAGTTACACTTATGTTTCGTGGAGCAGTCCATTAACACTGTCTTTGAGGAAACTGAGAAGGGCTTCCTTGCATCGCTTTGAGGCCTACGCTGATAAAGGAAATTTCATCCGTTCAAACGTGAAAGAAGCTTTCTGAGAAACTTCTTTCTGTTCTGTGAGTTCATCTCACAGACTTATAACTTAGACTTCAGAAAGCAGTTTGCTAACACTCTTTTCGTGGAATCTGGAAAGTGATATTTGGGAGCCCATAGGGGCCCATGGTGAGAAAGGAAATATCGTCACATAATAAGCAGAGAGAAGCTTTCTGAGAGATTGCTTTCTGATGTGTGACTTCATCACACAGAGTTCCACCCTTCCCTTCTTGGAACAGTTTGCTAACACTGTTGTCATGGATTCTGCAAAGGTATATTGGGAGCTCATTGAGGGCTATGGTGAAAAAGGACATATTCTCACATAAGAACTAAGAGAGAAGCTTTCTGAGAAACTGCA
>NW_022143807.1:0-714 GCF_007565055.1 Rhinopithecus roxellana
AGAGATTGCTTTCTGATGTGTGACTTCATTACACAGAGTTCCACCATTCCCTTCTTGGAACAGTTTGCTAACACTGTTCTCTTGGATTCTGCAAAGGTATATTTGGGAGCTCATTGAGGGCTAGGGTGAAAAAGGAGTTATCCTCACATAACAACTAAAGAGAAGCTTTCGGAGAAACTGCTTTGCCATGTGTGAATGCAACTCACAGAGTTACACCTTTCTCTTCAGTGATCAGCTTGTTAACACAGTTTCCTGGAAATCTGCAATTTGGTATTTCATAGCGCAATGAACCTAACGGTGACAAAGGAAATATCCTCAGATGAAAACTAGAAAGAAGCTTTCATAGAAACTTCTTGGTGATGTGTGGATTCATCTCAAGGAGTTACACTTATGTTTCGTGGAGCAGTCCATTCACACTGTCTTTGAGGAAGCTGAGAAGGGCTTCCTTGGATCGCATTGAGGCCTACGCTGATAAAGGACATTTCATCCGTTCAAAACGTGAAAGAAGCTTTCTGAGAAACTTCTTTCTGATCTGTGAATTCATCTCACAGTGTTAAAAACTATGTCCCAAGAAGCAGTTTGCTAACACTCTTTTCGTGGAATCTGGAAAGTCATATTGGTAGCCTTAGGGGCCCATGGTGAAAAAGGAAATGTCCTCACATAATAACTACAGAGAAACTTTCTGACCACAATCTGTTCCTCTGAAATTTGTCT
>NW_022143808.1:0-1151 GCF_007565055.1 Rhinopithecus roxellana
ATTCTGATTAAATCAGCATGTGTGCACTATTCTGGTTGCCCAGTTTTACCACCATTACAGAAGAAATCACCATTACAGAATTACCACCATTACAGAAATTACCGCGGAGACCAGTGGGTACCCTCCTGGAATTAACATTATCATGAAAAAGCCTACCTAATTGTTTTTACAGTTGAAAAATCTTGAAGGCCTAATAAATTTATTAATAATGAACTTATCCTCTGATAATTTTAGAGGAATTCTACTCTACTGTAATACAATACGGAACTTTAAACACCTATATGCATATGCATACATTTCTTTTTTTGTTGTTTGGTTTTGGAAATAGAGTCTCACTCTGTCCCCCAGGCTAGAGTGCAGTTGTGTGATCTCCACTTACTGCAACCTCCATCTCCTAGGTTCAAGCAGTTCTTCTGCTTCAGCCTCCAGAGTGGCTGGAACTACAGGTGCACACCACCACACCTGGCTAACTTTTGTATTTTTAGTAGAGATGCAGTTTTACCATGTTGGCCAGCCTGGTCTCAAACTTCTGACCTCAAGTGATCTGCCCGCCTTGGCGTTCCAAAATACTGGGATTACAGGTGTGAGCCACTGCACCTGGCTATATAAAATGTTTCTTGCCTGCATGACTGAATATGTAGATAGTTTCCCTTAGATTAACATGATAAAGTAACAATTAGAGAAAACATTTGAAATGAGATAAAATTAAAACCACATGTTTTCAATGGCTTGGCATAATTGCCATGCTTTTTGAAATGGCCAGATTACTAAATAGAAGCAAAGACAAGATTTTGCCTTTGCTCACTTATTAAGTTCTTGACCTTTTAAAATCTAAAATTCTGGCTAATGCATTTGAATGGAGTATTTTTTAGGTGTCTTCCTAGGATTTCCAAGGCAATACAAAAAGAATTTTGGTAGGCAGAAAAATGCACTCAACATAAACACATTGCTTTTTTTCTGATTTACTTTATTATTGAAAAGTTGAAGATTGCAAATCTAGTCTATTAGAGTTAATAACAAAAGATTTGGCCGGGCGCGGTGGCTCAAGCCTGTAATCCCAGCACTTTGGGAGGCCGAGACGGGCGGATCACGAGGTCAGGAGATCGAGACCATCCTGGCTAACACGGTGAAACCCCATCGTCTACTAAAAA
>NW_022143809.1:0-7482 GCF_007565055.1 Rhinopithecus roxellana
AAGCTTCTTTCTAGTTTTCATCTGTGGATATTTCCTTTGTCACTGTAATGTTCATTGCGCTATGAAGTATCTAATTGCAGATTTCCAGAAAACTGTGCTAACAAACTGATCACTGAAGAGAAACGTGTAACTCTGTGAGTTGCATTCACACAGGCAATGCAGTTTCTCAGAAAGCTTCTCTTTAGTTATTATGTGAGGATATTTCCTTTATACCATGGGCCCCAATAGGCTCCCAAATATCACTTTGCAGATTCCACGAAAGAGTGTTAGCAAACTGCTTCTTGAGGCAGAGGTTGTAACTCTGTGAGATGAACTCACAGATCAGAAAGAAGTTTCTCAGAAAGCTTCTTTCACGTTTTGAACGGATGAAATTTCCTTATCAGCGTAGGCCTCAATGTGATCCAAAGAAGCCCTTCTCAGATTCCTCAAAGACAGTGTTAATGGACTGCTCCACGAAACATAAGTGTAACTCTGTGAGATGAATTCACACATCACCAAGAAGTTTCTAAGAAAGCTTCTTTCTAGTTTTCATCTTGGATATTTCCTTTGTCACTGTAATGTTCATTGCGCTATGAAGTATCTAATTGCAGATTTCCAGAAAACTGTGCTAACAACTGATCACTGAAGAGAAACGTGTAACTCTGTGAGTTGCATTCACACATGGCAATGCAGTTTCTCAGAAAGCTTCTCTTTAGTTATTATGTGAGGATATTTCTTTATCACCATGGGCCCCAATAGGCTCCCAAATATCACTTTGCAGATTCCACGAAAAGAGTGTTAGCAAACTGCTTCTTGAGGCAGAGGTTGTAACTCTGTGAGATGAACTCACAGATCAGAAAGAAGTTTCTCAGAAAGCTTCTTTCACGTTTTGAACGGATGAAATTTCCTTTATCAGCGTAGGCCTCAATGTGATCCAAAGAAGCCCTTCTCAGATTCCTCAAAGACAGTGTTAATGGACTGCTCCACGAAACATAAGTGTAACTCTGTGAGATGAATTCACACATCACCAAGAAGTTTCTAAGAAAGCTTCTTTCTAGTTTTCATCTGTGGATATTTCCTTTGTCACTGTAATGTTCATTGCGCTATGAAGTATCTAATTGCAGATTTCCAGAAAACTGTGCTAACAACTGATCACTGAAGAGAAACGTGTAACTCTGTGAGTTGCCACACATGGCAATGCAGTTTCTCAGAAAGCTTCTCTTTAGTTATTATGTGAGGATATTTCCTTTATCACCATGGGCCCCAATAGGCTCCCAAATATCACTTTGCAGATTCCGAAAAGATGTTAGCAAACTGCTTCTTGAGGCAGAGGTTGTAACTCTGTGAGATGAACTCACAGATCAGAAAGAAGTTTCTCAGAAAGCTTCTTTCACGTTTTGAACGGATGAAATTTCCTTTATCAGCGTAGGCCTCAATGTGATCCAAAGAAGCCCTTCTCAGATTCCTCAAACACAGTGTTAATGGACTGCTCCACGAAACATAAGTGTAACTCTGTGAGATGAATTCACACATCACCAAGAAGTTTCTAAGAAAGCTTCTTTCTAGTTTTCATCTGTGGATATTTCCTTTGTCACTGTAATGTTCATTGCGCTATGAAGTATCTAATTGCAGATTTCCAGAAAACTGTGCTAACAAACTGATCACTGAAGAGAAACGTGTAACTCTGTGAGTTGCATTCACACTTGGCAATGCAGTTTCTCAGAAAGCTTCTCTTTAGTTATTATGTGAGGATATTTCCTTTATCCATGGGCCCCAATAGGCTCCCAAATATCACTTTGCAGATTCCACGAAAGAGTGTTAGCAAACTGCTTCTTGAGGCAGAGGTTGTAACTCTGTGAGATGAACTCACAGATCAGAAAGAAGTTTCTCAGAAAGCTTCTTTCACGTTTTGAACGGATGAAATTTCCTTTATCAGCGTAGGCCTCAACATGATCCAAAGAAGCCCTTCTCAGATTCCTCAAAGACAGTGTTAATGGACTGCTCCACGAAACATAAGTGTAACTCTGTGAGATGAATTGACACATCACCAAGAAGTTTCTAAGAAAGCTTCTTTCTAGTTTTCATCTGTGGATATTTCCTTTGTCACTGTAATGTTCATTGCGCTATGAAGTATCTAATTGCAGATTTCCAGAAAACTGTGCTAACAAACTGATCACTGAAGAGAACGTGTAACTCTGTGGTTGCATTCACACATGGCAATGCAGTTTCTCAGAAAGCTTCTCTTTAGTTATTATGTGAGGATATTTCCTTTATCACCATGGGCCCCAATAGGCTCCCAAATATCACTTTGCAGATTCCACGAAAAGTGTTAGCAAACTGCTTCTTGAGGCAGAGGTTGTAACTCTGTGAGATGAACTCACAGATCAGAAAGAAGTTTCTCAGAAAGCTTCTTTCACGTTTGAACGGATGAAATTTCCTTTATCAGCGTAGGCCTCAAGTGATCCAAAGAAGCCCTTCTCAGATTCCTCAAAGACAGTGTTAATGGACTGCTCCACGAAACATAAGTGTAACTCTGTGAGATGAATTCACACATCACCAAGAGTTTCTAAGAAAGCTTCTTTCTAGTTTTCATCTGTGGATATTTCCTTTGTCACTGTAATGTTCATTGCGCTATGAAGTATCTAATTGCAGATTTCCAGAAAACTGTGCTAACAAACTGATCACTGAAGAGAAACGTGTAACTCTGTGAGTTGCATTCACACCTGGCAATGCAGTTTCTCAGAAAGCTTCTCTTTAGTTATTATGTGAGGATATTTCCTTTATCACCATGGGCCCCAATAGGCTCCCAAATATCACTTTGCAGATTCCACGAAAGAGTGTTAGCAAACTGCTTCTTGAGGCAGAGGTTGTAACTCTGTGAGATGAACTCCAGATCAGAAAGAAGTTTCTCAGAAAGCTTCTTTCACGTTTTGAACGGATGAAATTTCCTTTATCAGCGTAGGCCTCAAGTGATCCAAAGAAGCCCTTCTCAGATTCCTCAAAGACAGTGTTAATGGACTGCTCCACGAAACATAAGTGTAACTCTGTGAGATGAATTCACACATCACCAAGAAGTTTCTAAGAAAGCTTCTTTCTAGTTTTCATCTGTGGATATTTCCTTTGTCACTGTAATGTTCATTGCGCTATGAAGTATCTAATTGCAGATTTCCAGAAAACTGTGCTAACAAACTGATCACTGAAGAGAAACGTGTAACTCTGTGAGTTGCATTCACATGGCAATGCAGTTTCTCAGAAAGCTTCTCTTTAGTTATTATGTGAGGATATTTCCTTTATCACCATGGGCCCCAATAGGCTCCCAAATACTTTGCAGATTCCACGAAAAGAGTGTTAGCAAACTGCTTCTTGAGGCAGAGGTTGTAACTCTGTGAGATGAACTCACAGATCAGAAAGAAGTTTCTCAGAAAGCTTCTTTCACGTTTGAACGGATGAAATTTCCTTTTCAGCGTAGGCCTCAAGTGATCCAAAGAAGCCCTTCTCAGATTCCTCAAAGACAGTGTTAATGGACTGCTCCACGAAACATAAGTGTAACTCTGTGAGATGAATTCACACATCACCAAGAAGTTTCTAAGAAAGCTTCTTTCTAGTTTTCATCTGTGGATATTTCCTTTGTCACTGTAATGTTCATTGCGCTATGAAGTATCTAATGGCAGATTTCCAGAAAACTGTGCTAACAAACTGATCACTGAAGAGAGACGTGTAACTCTGTGAGTTGCATTCACACTTGGCAATGCAGTTTCTCAGAAAGCTTCTCTTTAGTTATTATGTGAGGATATTTCCTTTATCACCATGGGCCCCAATAGGCTCCCAAATATCACTTTGCAGATTCCACAAAAGAGTGTTAGCAAACTGCTTCTTGAGGCAGAGGTTGTAACTCTGTGAGATGAACTCACAGATCAGAAAGAAGTTTCTCAGAAAGCTTCTTTCACGTTTTGAACGGATGAAATTTCCTTTATCAGCGTAGGCCTCAATGTGATCCAAAGAAGCCCTTCTCAGATTCCTCAAAGACAGTGTTAATGGACTCCACGAAACATAAGTGTAACTCTGTGAGATGAATTCACACATCACCAAGAAGTTTCTAAGAAAGCTTCTTTAGTTTTCATCTGTGGATATTTCCTTTGTCACTGTAATGTTCATTGCGCTATGAAGTATCTAATTGCAGATTTCCAGAAAACTGTGCTAACAACTGATCACTGAAGAGAAACGTGTAACTCTGTGAGTTGCATTCACACTGGCAATGCAGTTTCTCAGAAAGCTTCTCTTTAGTTATTATGTGAGGATATTTCCTTTATCACCATGGGCCCCAATAGGCTCCCAAATATCACTTTGCAGATTCCACGAAAAGTGTTAGCAAACTGCTTCTTGAGGCAGAGGTTTAACTCTGTGAGATGAACTCACAGATCAGAAAGAAGTTTCTCAGAAAGCTTCTTTCACGTTTTGAACGGATGAAATTTCCTTTATCAGCGTAGGCCTCAAGTGATCCAAAGAAGCCCTTCTCAGATTCCTCAAAGACAGTGTTAATGGACTGCTCCACGAAACATAAGTGTAACTCTGTGAGATGAATTCACACATCACCAAGAAGTTTCTAAGAAAGCTTCTTTCTAGTTTTCATCTGTGGATATTTCCTTTGTCACTGTAATGTTCATTGCGCTATGAAGTATCTAATTGCAGATTTCCAGAAAACTGTGCTAACAAACTGATCACTGAAGAGAAACGTGTAACTCTGTGAGTTGCATTCACACTGGCAATGCAGTTTCTCAGAAAGCTTCTCTTTAGTTATTATGTGAGGATATTTCCTTTATCACCATGGGCCCCAATAGGCTCCCAAATATCACTTTGCAGATTCCACGAAAAGTGTTAGCAAACTGCTTCTTGAGGCAGAGGTTGTAACTCTGTGAGATGAACTCACAGATCAGAAAGAAGTTTCTCAGAAAGCTTCTTTCACGTTTTGAACGGATGAAATTTCCTTTATCAGCGTAGGCCTCAATGTGATCCAAAGAAGCCCTTCTCAGATTCCTCAAAGACAGTGTTAATGGACTGCTCCACGAAACATAAGTGTAACTCTGTGAGATGAATTCACACATCACCAAGAAGTTTCTAAGAAAGCTTCTTTCTAGTTTTCATCTGTGGATATTTCCTTTGTCACTGTAATGTTCATTGCGCTATGAAGTATCTAATTGCAGATTTCCAGAAAACTGTGCTAACAAACTGATCACTGAAGAGAAACGTGTAACTCTGTGAGTTGCATTCACACTGGCAATGCAGTTTCTCAGAAAGCTTCTCTTTAGTTATTATGTGAGGATATTTCCTTATCACCATGGGCCCAATAGGCTCCCAAATATCACTTTGCAGATTCCACGAAAAGATGTTAGCAAACTGCTTCTTGAGGCAGAGGTTGTAACTCTGTGAGATGAACTCACAGATCAGAAAGAAGTTTCTCAGAAAGCTTCTTTCACGTTTGAACGGATGAATTTCCTTTATCAGCGTAGGCCTCAATGTGATCCAAAGAAGCCCTTCTCAGATTCCTCAAAGACAGTGTTAATGGACTGCTCCACGAAACATAAGTGTAACTCTGTGAGATGAATCACACATCACCAAGAAGTTTCTAAGAAGCTTCTTTCTAGTTTTCATCTGTGGATATTTCTTGTCACTGTAATGTTCATTGCGCTATGAAGTATCTAATTGCAGATTTCCAGAAAACTGTGCTACAAACTGATCACTGAAGAGAAACGTGTAACTCTGTGAGTTGCATTCACACTTGGCAATGCAGTTTCTCAGAAAGCTTCTCTTTAGTTATTATGTGAGGATATTTCCTTTATCACCATGGGCACAATAGGCTTCCCCAATATCACTTTGCAGATTCCACGAAAGAGTGTTAGCAACTGCTTCTTGAGGCAGAGGTTGTAACTCTGTGAGATGAAACTCACAGATCAGAAAGAAGTTTTCTCAGAAAGCTTCTTTCACGTTTGACGGATGAAATTTCCTTTATCAGCGTAGGCCTCATGTGATCCAAAGAAGCCCTTCTCAGATTCCTCAAGACAGTGTTAATGGACTGCTCCACGAAACATAAAGTGTAACTCTGTGAGATGAATTCACACATCACCAAGAAGTTTCTAAGAAAGCTTCTTCTAGTTTTCATCTGTGGATATTTCCTTTGTCACTGTAATGTTCATTGCGCTTATGAAGTATCTCATTGCAGATTTCCAGAAAACTGTGCTAACAACTGATCACTGAAGAGAACGTGTTAACTCTGTGAGTTGCATTCACACTTGGCAATGCAGTTTCTCAGAAAGCTTCTCTTTAGTTATATGTGAGGATATTTCCTTATCACCATGGGCCCCAATAGGCTCCCAAATATCACTTTGCAGATTCCACGAAAAGAGTGTTAGCAAACTGCTTCTTGAGGCAGAGGTTGTAACTCTGTGAGATGAACTCACAGATAGAAAGAAGTTTCTCAGAAAGCTTCTTTCACGTTTGAACGGATGAAATTTCCTTTATCAGCGTAGGCCTCAATGATCCAAAGAAGCCCTTCTCAGATTCCTCAAAGACAGTGTTAATGGACTGCTCCACGAAACATAAGTGTAACTCTGTGAGATGAATTCACACATCACCAAGAAGTTTCTAAGAAAGCTTCTTTCTAGTTTTCATCTGTGGATATTTCCTTTGTCACTGTATGTTCATTGCGCTATGAAGTATATTGCAGTTCTCAGAAAAAACTGTGCTAACACTGATCAGAGAAACGTGTAACTCTGTGAGTTGCATTCACACTGGCAATGCAGTTTCTCAGAAAGCTTCTCTTTAGTTATTATGTGAGGATATTCCTTATCACCATGGGCCCAATAGGCTCCCAAATATCACTTTGCAGATTCCACGAAAAGATGTTAGCAAACTGCTTCTTGAGGCAGAGGTTGTAACTCTGTGAGATGAACTCACAGATCAAAAGAAGTTTCTCAGAAGCTTCTTTCACGTTTTGAACGGATGAAATTTCCTTTATCAGCGTAGGCCTCAATGTGATCCAAAGAAGCCTTCTCAGATTCCTCAAAGCAGTGTAATGGACTGCTCCACGAAACATAAGTTAACTCTGTGAGATGAATTCACACATCACCAAGAAGTTTTAAGAAAGCTTCTTTCTAGTTTCATCTGTGGATATTTCCTTTGCACTGTAATGTTCATTGCGCTATGAAGTATCTAATTGCAGATTTCCAGAAAACTGTGCTAACAAACTGATCACTGAAGAGAAACGTGTAACTGTGGTTGCATTCACACTGGCAATGCAGTTCTTCAGAAAGCTCTCTTTAGTTATTATGTGAGGATATTTCCTTTATCACCATGGGCCCCAATAGGCTCCCAAATATCACTTTGCAGATTCCACGAAAAAGAGTGTTAGCAACTGCTTCTTGAGGCAGAGGTTGTAAACTCTGTGAGATGAACTCACAGATCAGAAAGAAGTTTCTCAGAAAGCTTCTTTCACTTTTGAACGATGAA
>NW_022143810.1:0-26200 GCF_007565055.1 Rhinopithecus roxellana
CCATGCACCAGCCAGCACCGGCCAGCACACTCCTTTGCTTCCCAGCTCCTGCTTGTGGGGTGGGGAAGGGTAGGCGCCCCTGCCAGCATCCATGTACCGGCCAGGCACACTCCTCTGCTTCCCAGTTCCCCGTTTCCTGGAATCAGAACTATTTCACTACCAGCAAGCAGAGAGACAGTGGGTCATCCGCGCACCTCCGAGCGTCTGTCCCGGGGACAATGTGATGAGCAAGGCAGACAGGACCTCTGGCCTCAGGAAACTTCTATTCTAGCGGGTAAAAAAGACATTAAACAAAGCACTGGAGCAAGCAAGCACCAGGAGTGCCGGGACAGAGAGGAGAGAGGCGTGAAGGAGAGAACGGGCCAATCGGTCAGCCAGCAGGGCCCACGCCCAGTGCCTGTTCTCCATGAAGCCAGCCCATTTCCCAAGGAGGATGAGGCACTCCGTGAGGCCGGCCTCCCTACTGGCCAATTCTGACTAGGGGCCCTTCTGCCAGAGCACTGGAGTCCGCCTGCTTTGATCCTATTTAAGGGCTGTCACCAAGAAGCCCAGACCAGCAGGTTGGAGGCCGCCTGGGGTCGGTCCTTTCTCTGGTTTCTACACTGAGTCGACACCGGACACGGGCGCCGTGTGTGTCCACAGTGGCTCTCCAGCCTGCCCCTGCTCTCCAGTCTGACAACCCACACTCAGATGTGCTGGAGGTCTGAAGCTGTTCTCCCTCCCAACACGTTCTTGCCCCTCCATTTATTTTCCAGTTCTATAGAAATTCCAAAACATGACTCTCATTTCACTCCCTCACACTTGAAACTTCCCAGAGGCTCCAAAGGAAATGCAAATGCTCTGCAGGAGGGGGAGCTCGACCTCAGTCCTGCAGGGACCCCCGTCACCTCCACACACCACACACTCCACCTCAGCCCTGCAGGGACCGCTGTCACCTCCACACACCACATGCTGGAGGCTACAGACACACAGAGCCACTCTTGCCCCCTGAGTGGGACTCTCTCTTCTCTCCAGACCCAGGACGCACCTTCTGTGCTGAGAAAGCGCCTTCCTGCTGACTTTCCTCACTCTCACCTGGTCATAAATGTCAAGTCTCAGCTTGGGCCTTTTCTGACCTCTGTGTACCTCTGTGTCAGGGCAGCGCCCACCCGAGTTCCCTCAGAGCATCTGTGCTTGCTCCAGTCACTGCACAAATCCCACTGTTATTAAAATGGGCGACGGCGGGGGCAGATCGGAGAGCAGGCTCTGACCTCCCACCACCTGGGTTCGTGCTCCACACACCGCAAGTAGCCAGCAGCCTCAGACAAGAAACTCAGCCGTGGGACGCCGGAGCGTCTCCATGCTGGGCCAAGCTGGGCTTCGACCACCCCTGAGAGGAACGACCCCTGACACATCAACGCAGCCCTGGCATGGGAGGCACAGTCAAGTCCAGCATGCAATTCTGAGTCTCTGTCCGCGAGGCAGGGAGGGGCCGGACTGTCGCCTTCCTGCTGCTTCCTGAGGCCACTCCGGCCAGCAGCACCGCCACACAGCGCTCTGCAGTCCGCCTCCCACACTCAGACTGCACCATTTCTCACAGAGCTCTTCATCCTCTGAGATCTAGTTGCCTACAGAGCCCCAGGATCTGAGCCCCAGTCTCTGACCTGCAAGCGCACGTCTGCTTCAGACGTGGCAATGTTCTGCAGAGGCGCAAAACCTGGGGGCCTCCAGGTGGGGTCAACCGAGTTGTGGGGGGCTCCTTGGGTGGGCACCTGCTTTCAGGGAGTGGTCGAGGGCAAGGAACTTTGTGGGGGCCTGTGTGTTCTTCCTTTTTTCTTCTTTCTCAGTTTTGTTTCTGAAAGAGAGCAGTTAAGAGGAGAAAAGCCTCCAAACTCGTAGTACTTAGCTGCCCGACGGCATCTGCAGTTAACCCGTCCATCTGATCCTGGGTCCCCAGGACAGCCTGTGAGAGTTAAACTGGGGGTCCAAATAACAAGTGGGGGTGAAGAGGAGGCATTTCTCATTCGGGGGCACTTGCAAAATCATAATCTTCCATGAACGGAGCTACGTAAGAATGAAAGGAAGGAGCTGACCCGCTGAGGGTGTTTAAAATTCCTGCTGTCGTTGCTGCATGTTGGGTGTGTGGTTGTGTTTCTGTCTCGCTGCTGTGAGTGTGGGGTGGGGGGTGCACGTGCGTGCCTTTTCTTCTGAGCAGCTGGGGGCAGGACGACAAGAATCGCCTCTTCTAACATCACAACACTGGCTTCCCCGTCAGCCTCCGACCCACACGAACCAGGCTCAAGACCCAGGAGTGTTGTTGGATTAGGGGGTGTTGTTGGACTAGGGTGCCAGGCTGAAACCCAGGGCCCAGATGATGCTGAGAGTTTGAGGACATTTCACTTGTTCACGTGCTTGCAAATATATAATGCAATGAACACAGATATGACGCCACCTGCAATTTTCAACAGCGAATTCAAACTCCAACCAGAAGCAACGTGAGTTGAAAGGAGAATCACGCTGGCACCCTTCCAAGGGTCTTCACAGCAGCCACCGTGCTGTCCAGTGACAGTCCACGTTGTGACCCAGCCGAGGGGTGGGGGACCTCGGCCTCAGCAGGGATGGAGGGCACACCAGGTCGCCTTCGGCTCTAGCGGCGTTCACCAGCTTTCTCACTTACCACAGGCGTCAAAATTAAGAGGATCTTTTCAAATGCTCCAGAGTCCGTACAAATTACCCCAGGGAAAGACAATGGAGATGAGAAACGTCCTCAGTATGACAGGCACCCCCAAGCTCGTCACCGAGCCTACTCCTCCGCCTGTCCCCGGCGGGAAGCAGCTGGCCAGGGTCCCGGCCAGGGTCCCGGGTGTGGTGGGGGCGGAAAGGCCAGAAGGGAGGGACTGGTAGAGCCGTGAGGTGCAGAACAAAACCCCGAGAAACCAGCCAGGAACCAGAAGAGCCTCGTGTGCACAACAAAACCCAAGTAGGAATAATTGAGAGTGCCACGCTCTCTGTGCTGGGGCCACAGGGCCGTGAGGCGAGGAAGCTCCAGGACTGAGGCCTGGGGGGCCAGGAGGCCCAACCCTCCAAGGCATCAACAGCTTCCGCTGCCACGAGGAAGGGAAGGGGCGTCTCCCCTGCTCCAATATCTTTTTCTTTTTCTTTTTCTTTTTTTTTTTTTTTTTTTTGAGGCGGAGTCTCGCTCTGTCGCCCGGGCTGGAGTGCGGTGGCCGGATCTCAGCTCACTGCAAGCTCCGCCTCCCGGGTTCACGCCCTTCTCCTGCCTCAGCCTCCCGAGTAGCTGGGACTACAGACTGTTCACGTGCTTGCTCAGTAGCCCGCCACCTCGCCCGGCTAGTTTTTGTATTTTTAGTAGAGACGGGGTTTCACTGTGTTAGCCAGGATGGTCTCGATCTCCTGACCTCGTGATCCGCCCGTCTCGGCCTCCCGAAGTGCTGGGATTACAGGCTTGAGCCACCACGCCCGGCCTCCAATATCTTTTTCAACAATATCTGGAGATTTTCTTCCCATTTGAGAACAAATCTGGGTAAGAAAAACTAAAAATAAAGAGAGATTTATATTTATGTCATTTTGGCTAAAAAAAAAAAAAACTTAAGAGAGGAAACATAATAGATCAGTGGGTAATAACTAGGCAAGGAACCAAATAAGTAGGCTTGCATGCCATCACCACACATCGATAACACACATGAGACAAAATTAGACACCACAGTTGACACCAAATACCAGGAACCTTTCTTCGAGCAAAAGCTGTTAGTCTGTTTAATTGTCTTCCAGGAGAAAAGAGAGAAGCCTCATCATCTAGAGGAATTTTGAAACTAGGCTAAGTAAAACACTAAAAATATACTCTGGAAGAATGCAGTACTTAACCCTGGGGGCTGGACCCAATCACCCACCCTCCTTCTCCATCTGTAATGGCTCTCGCTTCGTGCCATCATTTCATGATGCCAACCTCTCTCCCTCCTGCAGCTCAAGGACACCCCATGCTTATGTTCCAAGTATCACAAATTGTGCTTAATGACACAAAATAGGAGAGCCAGGAGGGCACACTCTATTTAAAGGAGGGTTCTTTTTCCATCGATGCATTTTGTTAGCACCTGATGTGTCCTTTCAGGGTAATTCTATCTGGGGTGACAATAAAATGTTTGGTGAGTAGATCTGCAGTTGGTCTACAATTAGACATTCAGGTCACATGGAATCCAAAAAAACAGTAATACAAATTCTAATCTGTTTTTAAAGCTTTAACATTTCTGGGGCCAGGTACTATGACTTACACCTGTAATCCGAGCCCTTGGGGAGGCCAGGGCGGGCAAATGACTTGAGCTCAGGAGTTTGAGATCAGCCTGGGTAACATGGTGAAACCCCATCTCCATTAAAAATACAAACATTAGCCAGGTGTGGTGGTGGATGCCATAGTCCCAGCTACTTGGTGGGCTGACAGGAGGATGCTGGAGCCCAGTAGATCGAGGCTGCAGATCTCATCACTACGCTCCAGCCTGGGTGACAAAGTCAGACTCCGGCTCAAACAAACAAACAAATACAAAATTTAACATTTCCCTTAATTCCTGTCATATTACCAAATCTTGTCTACAGACTGTGGAACTTTTATGATATTTGATGGGTTTAAAAGACCCTCTCTATACTAATGTAACTAATGTAAGTAATAGAAAGACATTTTGGTAACATGCACAAATGTTCCATTACCTTAACACCACTTAGTTGCATATTATAAGACAACAATTTTCTTAATGCTTTCTGATACAATGCAACTCGGAAGATGAAAATGGATCTAAAATGTAGGTAATACATTTGGTGTTTAGTGGTTTTTTAAAAATTCATTCTTAAACCACCTTCTAAGAATTTGGGTCTCTTACATTTGAGTAGAAGTCACTTTTCTTAAAATTCAATGAGAATCTACAGCCATTGTGGGAAAGAGGTGTTCTGAGGCCCGTGAGGCCTGCACCAGCCCTGCGGCAATGCCTGTGTTCCGGGAGCCCCCACTCAAGAAATGTCTGGCTCTGCCTGCCCACCCCAGGCCTGTGCTTCCCACCAGCTGCTGGACACCGTCCTCCCAGAGTTCTGCCTGAACTCAGCAGGGTCACCCCAAACCTCACCCCATCGGCGACTCTGGCTGCTCCTCCAGGCCACCGCCCGGCCTTGTCACCCTCCCTCTCCCCACCAGGGTCCCACCCTCTTACTCCACTTTTCTCTTCCGTGGAGCACTGGCACTCTCCTGTGCACCGCCAGCCGAGCTAGACCTGGACATTTCACCTGGAGGATCAGGCGAGGTGCTGCCCCATTTATTTCATCCACCTGCTTAGAACTTGCCACGCCCCTTCATGGACTTAGGCTGCAGAAGGCCTTTCCGAGCACGATGCCAGGGCCAGAAACAGCGCACACGAAACTTACAATTTTCTGCATCACAGCAAAAATCAAACAAACAAAAACAAAAAACAAAGTTAAAAGATAATTCTTTGGAGAAAATATTTATATGTATTACCAAAGAAAGGCTATTGTCTTTGTCCGTTTCATACCTTAATATCCTTAGATCAGATTGTAAAGCCATAAGAGAGATATGAACAGATAACCAGGCCATTGAATTTGGTTGGGGCCATATTAAAAATGTGCGTGTACTGAAAAAAAGAGGTCTTTAGTTAAAAAAAATTAAGAAACAAAATAGTATCACATGATAGGAACATTTTTTGGTCTTTGAAAGTATGAGTGTTGTATGCAAAAGGGAAGAAAAGCAAACAAAATACGTCAAGTCATGTTAAATACGTCATGTTAGCAATTGGCCAGGCAGAGGGCTCACGCCTGTAATCCCAGCACTTTGGGAGGCCGACACAGGAGGATTGCTTGACTTCAGGAGGATTGCTTGACTTCAGGAGGATTGCTTGAGTTCAGGTGTTTGAGGTAAGCCTGGGCAACACAGTGACACCATGGGTCTCTACAATTTTTTTAATTAGCTGAGTGTGGTGGTACATGCCTGTGGTCCCAGCTACAGGGGAGGCTGAGGCAGGAGGATGGCTTGAGCCCAGGAGTTCGAGCTTACAGTGAGCTGTGATTATGTCACTGCACTCCAGCCTGGGTGACAGAGAAAGACCCTGTCTAGAAAGGAAAAAAAAAAGGTAACAGTTACCTCCAATTGTAGAATTTTTTTTTATTATTGTCATGTTTTTTCTTTATGCATATTTGTGTGTTTTTAAAGTTTTGCAAGTAAAAAAGTCTAAAACCTGTCAGCTCACATTCAAGACCCTCCAAGCCCCAGAAGAAGAGCTCTGTCTCTCCAGGTGCTGCCTGCACTTCTCCTGCAAGAATCCCTTGCCCAAAGCTCTGCCCCGCACAGAGGTTTTCTCTCTTGGAAACTCCTGCCCACCTGTTCCACATACTGTAGACACATTCAAGAATTATAAAAGAATAGAAGGAGGAATAATGAGGAAGAGTTGGGTCAAAGTGCCTTCCAGAAGGTATCAGAAAAAGGTAAAAAAAAAAAAAAAAGTGCTGAGCATGGTGGCTCATGCCTGTAATCCCAGCACTTTGGGAAGCCGAGACGGGTGGATCACTTGAGGTCAGGAGCTCAAGACCAGCCTGGTCAACATGGTGAAACCCTGTCTCTACTAAAAATACAAAAAACTAGCCAGGCGTGGTGGCACGCACCTGTAATCTCAGCTACTGGGGAGGCTGAGGCAGGAGAATCACTTGAACCCGGGAGTCAGAGGTTTCAGTGAGCCGAGATCGTGCCACTGCACTCCAGCCTGGGAGACAAAATGAGACCCTGTCTCAAAAAAAAAAAAAAAAAAAAAAGTCGGAGGGAGGCTGGGCATGGTGGCTCACGCCTGTAATCCCAGCACTTTGGGAGGCCAAGACGGGAGGATCACCTGAGGTCAGGAGTTCAAGAACAGCCTGGCCAGCATGGCGAAGCCTCATCTTTACTAAAACCACAAAAATCAGCTGGGCATGGTGGTGCACACATCTGTATTCCCAGGTACTCAGGAGGCTGAGGCAGAAGAATCTCTTGAACACAGAGGTGGAGGTTGCAGTGAGCCGAGATATACTACTGCACTCCAGCCTGGGTGACAGAACAAGACTGTCTCAAATATAAAAGTATGAAGAATGAGGAAATTCCACAGGCATGGTGGCACACACCTGTGGTCCCAGCTACTCAGGGGGCTGAGGCGGGAGGCTCACTTGAGCCTGCCTGGTTGAGGCTGCAGTGAGCCATGTTCACGCCACTGCACTCCAGCCTGGGCGACATAGTGAGACCCTGTCTCAAAAAAAAAAAAAAAAAAAAAAGAATGAGGATAAAAAATACGGATGGGGAAAAAGGAGGCATCACTAAGAATCCAAATAGCAAACAGAAAGGAAAAGGGGTTGCATAAGAACCCGGAATATCCCAGGGGTGAAAACAGAAGCTCTCAAGTTAAAAGGAGTGTGAGTGTGACCTGGAGAGGGAAGGAGCCGCACGTATAAGTGCATGTTCACTGAAGGGAAGAAAACGGGGCCTGCTGAAGCCGGACAGCCGGAGACCCGCGTTTCCACGTCTCTGTTCCTGTGCTGGCCCCAGCAGACAAGGCACTGTTTCACATCATGATCCCGCTGAGATCAAGGAGACCAGATGTCAGAAAATGTGTTAGAAATACAGGTGAGAGATAAATGCAAAATTAAATGTTTGCTAAATCAGAGTCATTTTGGAAAAAAGTGTTGACAGCTGGTACACTCAACCTGCCCTTTGATATCTGTCTAAAGCATTTGTATTGAACACGGGGAGAAAATCCTACTTTAGCATTACCTTTGAAATTAAAGTTTCCAGAGCCTTACGATGAAATTTATGTCAAATTAATTTCTGGGACTCAGTGAAGCTTAAAATGAATTCATAATGAGGTATACTTAAGAGGTGTGCAGAGGGCCTTGGAGGGGCTGATCAAAGAGGTCCCCTTCCTGCCATTAACTCTAATTTCGTGATGATGACACATTTTATCCGAGCACAACACATAATCTAAGAGATGATATGCTTTCACAATGACTGTATATGCAGGATGTGTGACCAAATGGAAGTTGACTATTACTACATTATTGTTAGCATTATTATTATTAGTTAATTGAGTAGCAACAATGTGCACAATCTTCTATGAGATATAATGAAAAGATGGCTCCTATGTTGGAGATTTATATCTTAATTTAGACATAATTCCAACATAACACATGCAGCCTGAGAAAATGATTTGCTTAAAAGTGCAAGATTTCCTAAAAATATATGGTTCCTAATGACGGCTCCCTGCTTCCAATCGAATGTCAACAAAGAGCAGTATTTAAGAGGCTGCACCTTCAGGTAAAAAGATTTTCTATTCTTCATATTTAAATATTAAAACTCTTAAAAACATATCTTAAATAAATTTAGTTTCTTCAGCAAAAAGAAATGTAGAGTGCTGTAAAGATCCTAAAAACGTGTGCCATTTCAGCCGGGCACTGTGGCTCACGCCTGTAATCCCAGCACTTTGGGAGGCCGAGGCGGGAGGATCACAAGGTCAGGAGATCAAGACCATCCTGGTTAACACGGTGAAACCCCATCTGTACTAAAAATACAAAAAATTAGCCAGGTGTGGTGGCGGGCACCTGCAGTCCCAGCTACTCAGGAGCCTGAGGCAGGAGAATCGTCAGAACCGGGGAGGCGGAGCTTGCAGTGAGCCAAGATCGCACCACTGCACTCCAGCCTGGGCAACAGAGTGAGACTCCGTCTCAAAAAAACGTGTGCCATTTCTTAGTTCACTTTTCACGCAGTGGACACCTTGATTTCATGATTACATTTGGGCTGAAAAGCTAAAAATAGAATATAATTGTTTGACTTCTTCCAAATCACAGATTCTTAACGAGAAAAATAAGATTTATATTCTTAGGTAGTCTGCCTTCCTGAATAACACACATTCAACAAGAAACAGGCAGGTAATAGTAACAGCACTTGTGATCTAAGCATAGTCCTCAGCATGTTTTCCACCTCCGTTTTGAGAAAATGCCAAATAAAGCCATTTTTACAGACCTGAGGACAGAGAAGGGCGGAATTCAGGGACTCTTCGCACTCCAAACAGGTCGTCCCATCCTGAACCGGGCAGGCAGTGCCCCTGGGCTGCAAGGTGGGGTGCCCACCAGAAATAAGCTCTACAAAGCAGGTTTTGTTGCCTAGCTACCTTAGATTGGAACCAAAAGCACACACTGGAACAAGAAACATACAACATTCTCCTCTGTGAAGAATGAGATACTTTTTCCATCCAGCATCAACGCAGTGTCACTGAGCACTGATATTTTGTTATTCAAGTGGATAATGTGAGGTTACTTATATAAACGTTAGAAATATGGATCACATTATTCACTAGTATAATATAAGACAATTCAATGCTTATCTGGTCATACTGATAATTCACAAGTCGCTGTAATCTTGAAAGAAGCTGTATGTCATTTTTGTTGACTGCCAGGAAGCGCACGGTCCTGCCTGCCGTGGGTCTTCACAGCGCCCGTGGGGGCTGCGTGGGGTCTTCACACGCGCCCGGTGGGCTGCGTGTGTCCCTCTGTGAACAACATTTTTCCATCTCATCTTTCCCCGCATCTGCTTCCCCTTGCGCTGATTATTCCATTTATTCTTTCAATGTCTTGTGCTGTGACCGATACCTCGAATGCGTCTTTGGAACGTGTCATAATGAAGCCTATATACAATGAGCTAAGTAAAACGTTTTGCTTGAGTCAGAGTCTTACCCCGTCGCCAAGGCTAGAGTGCAGTGACACAATCTCGGCTCACTGCGCCTCGACCTCCTGGGTCAAGCAAACTCCCACCTCAGCCTCCTGAGTAGCTGGGATTACAGCCTGTGCCACCATGCCCTGCTGAATTTTTTTGTTTTACTTTTAGTAGAGACGAGGTTTCTCCATGTTGTCAGACTGGGCCTCGAAACTCCCAACATCAGGTGATCTGCCCACCCTCTGCCTACGAAAGTGCCTGGAATTATAGGCTTGAGCCACGGCACCCCAGCCCTAAATCAATTTTAGATGCTTCACTGTGACATCTTTACCATGGATATGTGCTGCATTGCTACATTTTTTAATTAACTTGGAGGAGCCTGATCTTTGTTTCCATCCCTCAACTACACAAATCTCAATTAATACGTTTTCAGTAGGTATCTATAAAGCATAGTGTCAACTCACTGCATTCACCGCTCATTAATGCACTGGCATTGCTTTTCCAGAGCAGCTTGTCCACAGGGTAGACACCCTCATGTCTGAGAATTCCGGAACATTCACACACATCACCAAGAGGCCAAGCCAAGTATCATTTTAAAGTCTTCCTAGATTTTGAAAATGATGGTTCCTTTTACATGTTTGCAAATTAGAAACATCATTATTTCTAGAAAAACCAAAGCATGACGTTGGAAAACAAGCCACAGCTCAATGAAATACACCCCATGAAATCAGCAAATCAGGGCATAAATATTTACAGGCCACCAGCCAAAATGGAGAGCACTACCTGGGGAGCACTGCCTGACCCCCACCCCAGGCCACAGCCCCAGGCCCTCCAGCTCCTATCCTGGGGCCTCCAGATCCACCCCAGGCCTCCACTTCCAGCCCCAAGCCCTCCAGCTCCAGCCCCAGGCCCTCCAGCTCCTACCCCCAGGGCCTCCAGCTCCCACCCCAGGCCCCTCAGCTCTGACCCCAGGCCTCCAACTCTCACACCAGGCCCTCCTTCTCCCACCCCAGGCCGACAGCCCCAGGCCATCCAGCTCATGCTCCAGGCCTCCTTCTCCCACCTCAGGGTCTCCAGCTTCCACCCTCAGGGTTTCCAGCTCCCACCCCAGGCCTCCCTGCTCCCCACCCCAGGCCCTCTTGCTCCCACCTAGAATCTCCAGCTCCCACCCAGGCCTCCAGCCCCCTGCCCCAGGCCCCTCTTAGTGCCCAGCGGGTCCTTGGCACTGATGTGAAGAGCAGCTTCATGTGTAACCACTATTTGCTGAAACAAAGACAGATATTTACCTCCAAAAACACGTTTATAACAAAAATCAGTAAAAAATATGTTTTTCAAAACAACCCTGCAATCATAATAGACAGCCACAACAGCCAAGAAAAAAGTCTTCCAACACATACAATCTTCAAAGTTTGGGCTTTTTCCACCAGTGTGGACACAGCGTATAGCTGCCATCTGTCCAAGTCATTTATCCCACCTGGCGGCACGTGACAGGGTGAGAGTGCAGGGCTGTCAATCGGGAGAGGCTCTCTCCTGTTCTGAGGCCCGGCCACCTACTCCCACAGCTGCCCTCTGCCCTCGCCACAAACCAGGAGGGGCCACCACCCTCCCCAGCGAGTGGCGACCAGAGCGGCTCATAGCAAGAACACAAGCTCGGAGGGAAGCCCAGCCCCACGCACAGAGCCTGTGGGAACGCTATAGGGCTCCTGTTGGTTCTGAAATTCTTTCACTGAAGATTCCAAAAATCATGGCTAGGGAACTATGGCATTAAAATTCAAAAATCTCTCCATGGACTTGGCTTCCTGAGCCACCAGATTTCCAGTAACATCTCAGCACAAACAGACAAGGATTTGGATAACGTGGAAGAAGGAAAAGAAGAATGGGATTATCCTGGCCAAGCGCAGTTGCCAAGGGCCAAGGGCACAGTGCATGTGGGGACCAGGCCAGGCCTCAAGGCAGCCCCACTGTTCCACACCCTCTCATCCGACTCCTCCAAATCCTCTGCCAAGCACTTCCTTCCACTCTGGGGCCACGGAAATGCATGTCTGTGCACATGTGGCTGGGCCAGGAGCTTCCCTTCTGCACCATCCGTGATGCCTGCCTCACCCTGCCCGGCAGCCACAGCTGTTCCTGGGTCTTCCAGGGCCCACACGTGTGCAAACTCCACCTTTCCCTGCACGAGGAGTCTGGAAATGAATCTAAACTGGGGGTTCCGTCATGGGCCGGTGCATGACTGCAAAGCGTGCACTCAGCCCTCCCTCCCGGGAGCAGGGGTCAAGGAGGCTCTGACCCAGCCGAGGGCACCCGGAAAACACTCCCGCGGGCTGCCTCCAGCTTCTGCTGGCACTGTGGGCTGTGAACTGGGCGGTGTGCCCAGCGTGCACTCTGGGGTCAGGTGTCTCTGCTCCAGGGTTCCGCTCAGCCCGAGGCTCTTCCTCAGTGCTTCCTCCCCACGTCTCCTCTCCACCCTTGACCTTCACCGTGGCTGGGCACCCCCACTCCCACCCACTGCTCACAGGGACCCCCGTCAGGAAAGCTTTCAGTGCCTAATTTCATTTTGGCATCTTCTTCCCAGATGACCCAAAACCACAGATGGGGAAAAAATTCATCTTCATTTTCACCGACCTCAAAGTGAGATTTCGAATGTCCTTCGATGACAAAAGCAGGCAATGTACCGCAGTGGTGTTACAGGACCTGTGCCCTCAGCAGAAGGAAGTCACAGGTGTCTCCCTCCCACCTGAGATGTCTGTGCCACGTTTCCAGTTTGGTGGCCGCAAGACTCACGGCTGGGTGTGGTCACATAATGCATCCATTAAAAGCACATGTATTGTTCTGTTCAACTTTTTAAATTATCATACTAATTGTATTTCAATCTGATTCCTTGGTAATGCTGTGTATTTTATTTTGTGGCATTTTTAAATTCCTTCTGGAAGGGTGGATAAGCCTCGCCAGACTCCCAAAGATTTCCCCACCTGTGAAGGTCAGGAGCCTGACATCCCGCCAGCCATGTTCACATCCAGCTCCACAAAGAGCTGGCCCGAGGGTAAAACTTTAAAACTGCCTCCACCAGAGAATAATGGCAAGAAGTCAGAAAGGTTTATTCTCTTTATTCTTCTGGATCTGGGCCCCAAGGATCACGGCAAATGCCAGCCCTGTGCTGCCTGCGCCAGGCTCATTCTTCTCCAGCTGGGAGGGGTGCAGGCCCCCTCCTGCTGGTCCCTGGATATCCCCGCCAGGTGTAGCTTGCAGGAGCCAGCCGCTATGGAGCTCAGGCCTCCACTCTGTGTAAGCCGGCCAGCTCGCCAAAGGAACATCATTTTTCAATTCACAGAAAGCCGCTGTTTTCCTGCTTCATGTTTCCCAAACTCCATGGCGGGAGGAAAGCCGAGCTCCCCTAAGAGCAGCCGCCTTGGAAGCACCATCGCTGCCCCATTTTCCACCTGGCTTCCCTGTTCTGGGGCTGCAGGCTGCTGCTGCGTCCTCCCTCGCATTTGACCAGTGATGCTCACAGGCGTCCAGTCCCCCTTGCCAGGGCCACCCTCTCACTGGCACGGGCCCCTGGTGGAGGGCACAGACTCCAAAAGCCATTCCAAGCCAAACCCCAGTGTGGTCCAGGCTCCTGCAGATGCGGCACGCACACAACTGCGCCTGCCTCCTCCCCGCACGAGTCGCCCGGCCGCCTGTGGTTGCTTTGCCTGAGGTCGGTGCAGTCTGCGCCCTCCCCGCGGCTTCCCGTCTGTGCCAAGCTCCCCGCTGCGCCTCTGCAGGTCTCTCTGCGCGTCAGTGCAGCAGCTCCAGGTAACCACCTGCAATCCGTTCTGTGTTCCGTTTGCTCCTGACAGCCTCGTCTTGGAACCGTTTCTTGAGTGTTATCAACCGCACGGCAGCGAGCAGGCAATTACAACCCAGGTGACCTCACAGCTTCGCGTCAGCATTTCCCTTCATTCATGGAAAATTTCTAAACTGATATGTGCAGAATATTAGTGATCTCTGCAGAGTCGCTGCCAAAACCCAACACGTTCTGTTTAAGAGTGCAAGCACAGAACCACAACGTGTAAAATCGGTTTGTTCCAAGGCTCTGTGTTGAAAATGAGTCGTTATTCATTACACATCTATTCTGACTGTACGAAAACAAGAGGCAGGACTTGGCAGGGAGAGGCTAGCTTCAGATGAGCTGTGTGAGAGCAGCGTCCTCACAGCACAGTGTGGACCTTGGTGTTCCCACGCACATCAGAGCTAAAGGTGCACCTTGAGGACAAAACGGTGTGGCCTTGAGGGAAGACATGAAGAGTGTGTGGAAGATGCAGTGACCTTCCAGTGACCTTCAGGCCCTCTCAAGGCCATTGCAGAATAATCTCCCTTGGCTTTGCCACAGGCTCAGAGCCATGCACCTGGGACCGGAGAATCTCTGAGCTTGAATGTACAGCTCAGGTGTGGCACCCAGACCGTCCAGCCATGCGGTCTTCAGCCACCCCACCTGTCTCAGCCTCCACATGGCCGTAGGGATCAGCCATTGCGAGGCGGTGGGGCTGGGCTTCGTGGCGCCAGCCTCCTGGGCAGCCGCTCTTGGCCTGTGTGCCTCGTGGCCAGCAGGGCTCAGTGAGACGTCCTCAGCAAGCCTGTGACCATCCGCTCTGGAGGAATTCCAGGGCAAATGCAATCCTCCACGTCTCTGAGTCTCTGTTTCCTCATTTGCCAAGTGGGACGATATTCCTCGCCTTAACCGGGATGCCAGATTCTTCAGGGGGATGGTGCATGGAAGCATTAGGTGGGTGCCAAGCACTCGGCACGGCGGAGCCAAGGAGCTACAGGGCTGGCCGAGCCCTTTCCTTTCCCAATGTGTGTGTGGTGCTCTTCTCTACCTCTTCTGTATCACAGAGATGCAAATTCTGGCTCCTCACTCTCACCCACATGATGGGGGGTGGGGCGGGGACGCATGCACAGGGGGCTCAGCGTTCACCCTGTCCTGGTTCAGCCATGGCCGCAGCACGCCCGGGTACCCTGCAGCAGCACAGCCCCTCACACCCTAAACCCCACTCAGCAGGTAACACCACTGCGGCCCCACACCTGTCCTGAGCCTCAGAGGCTGCCAGGGTGAGGCCACCTGAGCCACAGAGCATGTCTCCAAGGTGACTTGAGTAATCGTCACCACCTGGTCTACGGAGCATCTATGAGCCAAACACACTATTAAAATTCTACATCTCATCAAACTCAACAGAATAGGAATTACTATCTTCATTATCTAGATAAGGGAACAAAGGCTTGAAGAGCCGCAGCGACTGGCCCGAAATCATAAAAGTGCTAGGTCGGTGGGAAAGTCAACACTTGAACCCAAAACTCTTGGCCTTTCCTTCTGCCATTTGCTGTGCAAGTTCAGTCTGTAGGAGATGAATCAGAGCAGATGGATTCCGGGCAGGCTGGCCAGTCGGCCGAGCGTGGGGCGAAAGTGTGGGGTCATTCTGGACAGATGATGGATACATGACAGATGACAGATCAATAGACACATGACAGATAGATGACTGATGGATGGATGGATAGATGACAAATGGATGGATAGATGATAGATGGAGAGATGATAGATAGATAGACAGATAGAGATAGATAGATAGATAGATAGATAGATAGATAGATAGATAGATGGATGGATGATAGGTAGCTAGATGGTAGATAGTTTATAGATAATGGATTGATAGGTAGATGACAGCTAGACAGGAAGATAATAGACAGGTAGATAGATGATAGATGGATGGATAGATACTTGATAGTTAATAAATAGTCAATAGATGATAAATCAGATGGATAGATGATAGATAGACATCATTTTCACTTTTATTAATCTTAGTTTGTTTTCATCTTAAACATTCACTGTGTACATCATTCACCAGCCTTCTGGTATAACGGCCCAAGGCCTTCTCTGTAAAGGGGGTAATAGTAATGCCACCATTTGCACAAACCACAGTCAAAATGCATTTCTTATGATTCTCATTTTTGGTTTCTCTTAAAGTGGATAAAGATTTTTAAAACACTTTCAAAGAAACAAAACAGCAGAGTCCATTTATACTTGCAATCATTTTTCAGACCTTTCACTGCTGCCTTGCCAAACCTGATGGAACAGTAAGTATTTTTAGCAACTTTTTTTTAGTCTTTTCTAAACTTTCAACTAAGTTTTCATAGAAGTAAAAATGTCCCTATTCCCTTACTCATAGTTCATCAGTATGGATGCTATTTAATTAAACTATGGAGTGATAGAACCATGCAAGATAGGAAGCAACCTGCCCCCAGTCCTGTGAGTGTAGAAGGGCAAGACAGGGCAGGGGGCAGGCAGCCGTGGCAGGCTGAGAGTGAGAGTGGACCCTGTGGCTCCCCAGCCGTCCTCCAGCGCCTCCATGTTGACACATACCTCTTACAGTCCTTGGCTCGCCGGCCCCCAACCCACCATGAGTTAAAACCAGCAGGGTGGTTGGTGGTCAGAGGTCTGGCGGCACACAGGACAGAAGTGTAGGGGACGTCTGGCTCCAGAGAAGAGGCCGTCCTCTGCAGCTGGCACACACCCAAGGGAAGCTGCACGGTCATCTCGAAAACACCCCCTCATCTTCATCGTCTCCACTTCAGGAAAGAAGAAAACTTGCAGTGTATCTCAGGAAACCCTCATCAGCAATGTACAACACAGTATTTCTTTTCATCTTTTTTTTTTTTTTTTTTTTTTTTTGAGACAGCATCTCACTCTGTCTCCCAAGCTGGAGTGTAGCGGCAACCATCTCGGCTCACTGCAGCCTGGACCTCCCAGGGCTCAGGTGATCCTCCCACGTCAACCTCCAGAGTAGCTGGGACCACAGGCATGCACCACCACACCTGGCTAATTTTGGGGCTTGGTGTTTTTTGTTTGTTTTGGTTTTGGTTTTGGTAGAGGTTTTTCGCGATGATGCCAGGCTGATCTCAAACTCCTGGGCTCGAGCAATCCCTCTTAATATGTCTTTAAAGATTCTTTTTAATTTAAGATTTGCCCTTGAGGAAGCAGGAGTTAATTCAGCTGGAAAATGTAACCTCAGTGGAGTATCTATCATGATCCCCACAGTTCGGGCTTCTACGAACAAGTGTACAGTGTTTCTTGGTTTGTCCTAGACATAGGCAGGTATATCAACACCATGTGAAGTACAGGAAAATTAAGTAATTTGTCCAAGATGGAGTCAAGGAGCGTCAAGGTCTGCTCACTTCAAATCATGCTCCTCATTCACTAACAACTCCATGTGAGTGAAAATAAAGATGGGAATAAGATCCAAATCCAATCTCAAAATATGGCCCTTTTGTACGTCTTCCGGGATAAGGCAGTCACCCCCTTCTAGACCTGTTAATCAATGACGCTGTCATTACAAACTTTAAAACTGCTTCCAAATCCCAAAGAAACCATTGTTTGTTGACCTGATTAGGATTAACTTCATGCAACCAGCAATTGTACAAAGTAGAGGCATCATCTGAACCCCGCCAAGGAACAGGCGTTTTCTCTCTAACACAATAGCTTGACGCTTGCATTGTAGGTGATGAGAGCAAAACGGAGCTAGAAACTGAGCCACGCATCCCTCTTTCCTCTTATCACGCGTGATAGAGCAATGACTCTTCTGCTTGTGCTCCAACCAGTCACCTCCAACCAGTCACCTAAACAAAACCCTTTAAAACCTCAAAAGCGCTCACCGGGAAGAAGTAAAATCCCGTCGCTCCAGGATGGTGGAGGAGTTGACAGGAACTAGGAAGGGGTGTTACATTCCTGCACCATCCCTCCAACCCCCCCAGTTAGCCTTCCTCCCAGTGAGAGGATTCCAGGTGCATTCACCTGGCCAGATGTCTATCAAGTCATTTCTAAACTAAGGTTCATTTATTAGACTGTAACCTCAATCCAGAGGAGAGAGAGCTTGAACCTGTGTTTTCTAAAACCACATACACGATGCCATACGTCTAAACTATGCCTGTTTGATAAAAAACTGTTGCTGATTTGAGTGGTGACTCTGATGCCCATAACAAAAATGCATTTCCAAAATAATACATCATTGAGTTACCGTCTGGTTTTCTGCCTCACAGGAATAAGAGATACCCAGGAAACCAGGCCAAATGTAGACAAAGGAATTCTTGAGTCGATTTAGTTTAATTATGAGAGTTGAAACCTACTATGGATTCTGCCTGGTTAATAAATGATCCTGGTTAATGAATGATGCTGGTTAAATTGTAGCTCTTTCACCGACCACTTTCTTTATTGCAAACTTCTCAAAAAATGGGCTAAGTGGAGTTAATAGAGAACACGTGTATGAACTGAAGTCATAAAAAGGGTCACTCACACATACGGGCAAACACACACTTGTGCATACACACTCATGCGCACACCCACACATGCACACACACGTGCACACTCACACACAGACATGCACACATTCACACATATACTCACACACACGCACGAGCATGCACATATACACACACGCACACACGCACACACGTGCACACACACACAAATGGGAAAGCAGAGGGTCATCAGTTAGGGTCGGTGGATTCAAAAAGTTTTTTCTGCAGAAAAATGTAAATTTAACCACTCACTCGTTCATGGATGTTAAAGGTTCTCAGCACTTCATGGATGTTAAAGGTTCTCAGCACATCAGACACTCCGCGATGATTCTGACGACTCTCAGCTCTGTATCCTCAGCCTTGACCTCACCCCACTCATCTCTTACCTGAGGAAGAGCCCTCAACGCCTTCAGGCTCCACATCCCAAGAATCCCACGTCTTATCCACTCCCCGTCACACCACAGCCCCCAAGCAGCCACAGAGGTCTGTCTGTCCCCCTGAGGCCGTGCCCATCCGTCGCCCCTCCCTGTCTGATTGGAGGAGTCCCTGCTCCCTGCGTCCTCAGCACAGAAACGTGTGAGCGCTTCCGTCTTAAAACAACTGGAAACCACAAAGTGGGGGAGTCTGAGTCAGAATCCTTCTGCCCCTTTGTGTTCCTTAACCACGAGCCTCCAACCCTAGAGCCCTCCCAGTCCTATTCCTCCACCCACAGTTCTCAGGACTCTGTCTCCCGGGAAGTCTCGCCATCCTCATCTTCCCAACCTCCCAGAGCAGATGCTGACGGTCTCACTGTCTCTCCACTCACTGTCGAGCCAGAAACCCCTTGAATTTAGCCTCAGCCCAGTTCTCTCCTTGCTGCTTCCTTCAGTGATGCCATTCATTCCAGCAGCGTCATTACCACCCGGTGGCTGACCACATTCACATCCATCTTCACAGCAGGCTCCAACACCTCCACCTTCATGCCCACCGGGTGCAGGAATCGCCAGGCATCCCTAGCAGACATCAGCGTCACGTGTTGCCTGTAAATCTCTTGGAAGGAGTTGCCCAAGCTAAATATTTGAAGACATTCGGGTAATTCCCTGTCCCTAATGCCTCTCCCCAAATCACCTGATGATGGCGCCCTGCCAGTTCGGACTCCGCCCTAATTTTCCTCTCCCTCCATCACCCGCAGCTCCCGCCACCTCTCATTACGTTATCAGGAATCCTCTGACTCAGTGCCGTGTACCATGTCAATCTAGCCTGTTCATAGACACAAAAAGTCAGTCACAAGTCTGATCGGACCACTCCTTCACACTCTTCGCTGCCCTCGGGTTGAGCTCCAAGCCCTTCCATGTGGTGCAGACTTGTCATTGTGACCTCCCAGGCTCGTCTGGGCCACCCCCTGCCTTGAACTTGGCGTCTCATCTAAACCAAACCACAGCGGCCACCTGTGGTCTGTGGGCACCCCCTTTCACTTCCAGCCTCCCCCCTTAGCCCATGCCTTTTGTGGTCTTCAGGGCTCATCCAGGAGAGCGTCTTTTGCAGGAAACGCCATCCAGCCTCCCTTTCCATCCCAGTGGAGCTGAGAAACTGCACACCTGTCACTGTCTTGCCAGTGACACGAAGCTGCTGTTACAGACATTTGCACCCACCTGCCTCTAGACTTCGAACTCTTAAGGATAAGAATGATGTTTTCTTTGTCATTCTTGCCCAGGGCTGCATGCCTGACCCATGGTAGTTGTTGGTGAATGTTCTCTGGAATAAACAGATGAGGAAAGAATGAATGAATGAATGGGCTGGCAGAGTTACAGGATGTGTAAAGGTGGTTACCTCTGGCCACTTTTTTTGACTGGCAAAAGATCTTCACAAGATTCCGTGTTCTGTGGGTTTCTCATTCATTCACGGTTGGGTCACTTTAGGGAAGGGGTTTCCGCAGAGCAGAGTTACCCGTCAGCACAGCGAAAGTGCTTGATGGATGCAAGTAGTGAAGGACCCCATCGACGAAGCTCCGGAACAAAGCAAGTCCTTTGGGAGTGAGACAAACCGGGGCCCTTCAGTGAGAGGACAACAGAGGAAAGCCCACAGCTCTCAAAGGGTTTGTGCCACGGATGGCCTTGGGGTGCTCAGCACCCAGGTCCTCAGTGTCCCCTCTGCTGCTGCCTCATGCCGGTTGGCTTGAGAATGTGCCTGTGACTGTGAACCCCCACCTACCCTCCCCTCTGAGCCTCGCACACGCTGGCTCTGGGTGACAGTGGACCCCCCCCCAATCTGCCCCTCTGAGTCTCACACACGCTGGCTTTGGGTGACAGTGAATACCCCGCCTACCCTCCCCTCCGAGTCTCATGCACACTGGCTCTGGGTGACAGCGAGCTTCAGGTAGCAGCGGGAGAATGGCAACAGTGCCACCAGATCCACAGACCTGAGCGCCGCTGGGGCTCATGACAACGAGCTTTTTCAAGACGGACGGTTTTCTGAATCTTTGCATCCAACAAGGTGGAGGGAGCAACTACCTGAGTCCTGGGCTGATCGATCATCAGAAATCCTTTTGGTGAAAGACCACCGTGTGAACATTGGCGTGTAACTCAGAAGGAGATCAAAGCGTTGAGTGCTGTTTATACAATGAAGTTCCTTCCATTTCTATTCACTTATATTTCTCAGTATTTACATCTATAAACACAGAAAACAGGAGTAGGTTTGCAGATAAACACTATCCCATTCTAGCAATGAGGAATATTTATCCACAAATATATAACTAAGTAGGAGGCAAAAGCTGTATCCATCCCATTAATAAACATACTTCTAATCATGTTTAATAATTATTAAGATTATTAATAATTATTGATCAAATTTTACAATGTATTTTTTATTAACTATGCACTAATGATAATTATATTAATACCAAAAAAAATTAGAGCCTTAAGGACATAAAACTTTTACGATTATTTGCATTGTAGCTACACGCATATTTTTGTGGCAGAGAAGTGTAAGATAATGGACAAGAAACTTCAAACATAATATCTACATAGCATTGGGGTGCATTTCTATTGCGGAGAGAAACAGAAACACATGTTTAAAAGAAAAAAACAATATTAACCTTCCAGCTGTCAAGAGGAGCCTGTATATGTATTTTTCAGTGGACAATAGCTAGCATGTATCAAATTACTGTAGTATTTAGATTCCAGAAGATAGATTTTAAAGGTATTGTAGAAGTTTAACTTTAAAAGATCAATATGTGTCTCAATATAATGGGAATTACATCTTTGCACTATTTAAACACGGTGGAAAAACTTAGATGTCAATTTAGAAATGTGTAAAGTTCCACGGTGTTAAAACGTGGACAAAGTAACTTCACAATGTTCTTGAGGAGCACCCAAGAAAAACAGTCCAAGGACCGGCCACCCCATGTAGCCACAAGCTGTGGGTGTCCACCTGCCCACTCTAGGCCGCTCTCTGGGTACCCAGACATTGAAACACGAGCAGGCATTCCCTGCCCTGCAGGAACATGGGCCTCGCAAAGGGCGGCAGAGAAGTCAACAATTAACCCGTAAACACAGGATTCAGTCAGGTCTCTCTGGGAACAGAATGCAGATCTCAGAGTCACAGGGGAAAGATGCCGTGGAGATGGTGTCTTGAGTTCTGTGTCGTAAAGTGAGTCCATCATCCCTAGACGGAGGATGCGATTTCCACCAGAGAGTAGCTCACACCCAGGGCCCAAGAGGAGCAGCCACAGAGCATGCCAGGGCTTCTGGGCTGGGGCAGAGCGGAGGCCAAAGGCAGCAAGAAAGGATCAGAGAGGCCTTGGGGCACGGACCTCGGATGCCACCGAGAAGGTTAGGCACCTGCTCCTGAGGGATGGCGGCCTAATGTGGGCAGGGGCAAGGGTGAGGGAAGCATGAGTAGTCAACGACCCGGGGCAGGGGTGGATGAAACGGTCACTTACCATCCTCTCCTCCCTGTGGCTGCCCTTCAGAATCTTCACATGGATGAGCTCTTGCAACCTTCACCATGGTCCTATAAGGTAGGAACAACTATCTATGAACCACTTCTGACAGATGGCCGGTCGCAGCACTAACCCAAAGCTGCACAGCTGCTAAGAGCCAGTGCCGTGACAGTCACAGCTGCCACACTCAGGTGTGCAGCTCCCCTGCTCCCTGCCCCTGGGCAGCCTTAGTCCAGTGCCACAGGTGTCTATTGTCCAAACGTCATGCCTGCCTGGGGACAGGGCCTGTAAAACATATCTGGACAAAGATGAGAGCCAAACCAAACATCTGCAAAGCCAGCATTTTGGCCTCACCCACCGTCAGAGCTCAGGACCCAAAGGGTCACTTAGGGGAAAAGCGTTGGGTGGGGCGACGAGGCGAAGCCAGGGATCGGGTAATCCGGATCCTAATACAGCATCCGAGTGGATGGAAAGTGCAAGTCACCGAGCCTGGGTATTAGGCTAAGGACTAAGCTTCTAGAACAAAGAGGTCCCCACACGGAGGAGCTCCCAGAGGCCAGCGGTTCACGCCATCCACAAGTGACAGGTGAGACTGCAGGCGGCCGGGCCCGCCGTCCCGGGACCTGAGCAGACCCTGGGCCTCTCCACCTTGTGGCTATGGTCCCAGGTCTTGCCTTCATCTTCGTGGTTGAAGCTGTTGCAGGTGCCCTCCTTTCCACCCTGCGCGAGGCGTGGAATCCGGGGCCCTGGGTGCCATTTGCTCTGGGGAGGGAGAATTTTCACGTGGCCTTTTCATGCCCCTCACTGGTGGAAACTGATCCCCGCAGCTGCACCTGAGCCACAGCGGGGGGCTTGGCTCCTGGCTCGATGCTCACGTTCTGAGGAAGAACAGGAACCCACAGGACACTGGCCACGGCCCAGGAAAGCCGAGAGGAGGAGCAGGTTTCCTGGAACTGGAAGCAGCTGGTGAGGAAGATGCTGGAGACGCCCTGAGACGGCGGCTGAGACACCGAGCTGAGGCTGAGGGGACGGGCTGGGACCAGCCTGGGCCATCACCACAGGGTTAGCAGAGACACAAGTGAGCGTGAGGCCGCCGGGTCGCACACCTGGCAACCGTGCACAGTGAGAAAGGAAGGCCAGCGCGCTGAGTCCCAGGAGGGAGCGGCCTCCCGGGTGCTGCCGAGGCTCGTTTCTTTCCACGTGTCCCTGGCTCTGTGCTGTATCGTGCCTTTCAGTGTGCATGGAATATCTTGAGAAATCATTTACGTGAAATTACAGCTGGTAGGAAGACGTATGGTCAGGCGTGGAGGAGCGCACTGCACTTTCGGTTACTCGTGCGCACCGGAGGATGGTCTGGAATCCGGGCCTCACGGGACTCTCAGAGCCCCTGCGGGACGGTCACAGCTGCTGGCTACGGAAACGCAGCCAAGTCAGCCCCCGGCAGCCAGCCCAGCCCAGCGCAGCCAGTTTCCACCAGCAGCGGAGCGAACCCCGAGGCCCCTGCGGAAAGCAGCCTGGCCGCCCTGGGGAAGCCGCACACGGGCCGCCGCGGCCCAGCACGTCCACGCCTAGGTGTGCGCCCGGGTCACAGGAAGGTTTGTCCCCCACAGGCCTGCACGGGACGCGCGCAGCAGCGGTCTCCACGCAGCCAAGCAGCGGAAACAACCGCCACGTGCGCGTGCCGGTGAACGCGGGCCCAGCGCGGGGTCCCCACAGCCCAACAGCGCTCGGCCAAGAAGAGAAAAGACGGCCTGGCCGCTCTGCCCCGCGGGGGAGCCGCGAGAACAGCGATGCTCCGGGAGAGAAGCCGGCACAAAATGCTGCCTCGGGTGCGGCTCCATTTACGTGACGTCCAGAGCCCGTAACCCCGGGACCCAGACACGGAGGAGCAGCTTCCCAGGCCTGGGAGTGGGGATGGGAGTGAGTGACTGCTGAGGGATGCGGGTGCCGTGTGGGGCAATGAGAAGGTTCTGGAATTAGATGGTGGGGATGGTTGCTCCACGCTGCAGTGGGGGCAGGTGAGGGAAAGGAGGTGGGATGGGAGCTCGGCCAGCTCTCGCCCTGTCTCGTGTTTTTCCACGGTCCTTCAGGAACGGGAGCACGGGCAGGGTGAGGGCAGGGCTCTGGCCGTCAAAGGTGGGAGCAGGGGTCCAGACACCCAACTCCGAGGGTCTGCAGACACGAAAGGGCAGAGGGCAGCTTTCATCCAGGCCATCTCCAAAAGCAAAAACGAGATCTCATTAAACAAACGAACGCAACACCCTGAGAGCGTTTAGCTTCACTGAAACCCGAAATTGCCACGCGCCCTGGCTCACATCTGTAATCCCAGCCCTTTGGTAGCCTGAAACGGGCGGATCACTTGAGGTCAGAAGTTCAAGACCTGACTGGCCAACATGGTGAAACCCCTTCTCTACTAAAAATACGAAACTGTGTCAGGCGTGATGGTTCGCGCCTGTAGTCCCAGCTACTCAGGAGGCTGAGATAAGAGAATCACTGGAACCTGGGAGGTAGAGGTAACAGTGAGCTGAGATTGTGCCACTGCACTGCAGCCTGGAAAAGAGCGAGACTCCATCAGAAAGAAAAAGAAAGAGAGAAGGAGAGAGAGAGAGAGAGAGAGAAGGGAAAAAGAAAGAAAGAAAGAAAGAAAGAAAAAAGAAAGAAAAGAAAGAAAGAAAGAAAAAAAAAGAAAGAAAGAAAAGAAGAAAGAAAGAAGAAAGAAAGAAGAAGAAGAAAGAAGAAGAAGGAAGAAGGAAGGAAGGAAGGAAGAAGGAAGGAAGGAAGGAAGGAAGGAAGGAAGGAAGGAAGGAAGGAAGGAAGGAAGGAAGGAAGGGGATTTCTGGCTGTCAAACACACAAAAGGTGTTTCTGCCACAAGAATATGTTAAAAGCTTCACATGCTCTTCTTCATACCCCTGTAGGTGTAAAACTATCCAAAAACACAGAAGTGACATCAAGATATGCCACCTTATTTATTGCGCCTGTCTGCAGAGGCCTGGGGTGACTCAAATCCGCCGCTGCTGTGTGATCTGGGACGCTTCGGGATGTGGGCACCGTGGGGAACCAGCTTGGTGCCCATCTTGGAGGTGTCATTCTGAGAACCTGGAAGCAGCTCCTGCCCGAGTCACACTGAAGAGCCACAGCTTTGTTAGGCATTGCCACATTTTCCAGTGAGTTCCGTGCTCAGGTGTGAAGCCGGGTGAGCGGGGGCTCTGAGGCCACTGGTTCCCAAGACAGGCAGAGCCTGAACAGCAAATGCTCAGAGCCTGTTGGCCCCTGGGGGGGACAAGTTGGCCCTGGAAACCAACCCTGCGCCACACTGAGCCTTGAACTTGTCCTCCACGTCACAGTTCTTGCTACTGTGTGTTTCCACTGGAGTTCTCCGTGGCTTCTTGCTGTGGTGATCATTTTCTTAATAAAGGCAGGGGTTGAAAATGACACCAGAGCCGGGCAAATTTAGTCCAGCAGAAGGTGCTCACTTTTGCTACTGGTTAAGTCGTAGAAAGTAAGAGGGCAAAACACAGATAATTCATCTCCGAAGATGTCTCTAAGAAAATCTATGCTTTGTTTAGAGTGTTCCTGCTTTGTACAGCACAGGATGAGCCTGTCATGATTACCAGAAGGCAGAGATGTGGGCCATGGAAGCACGGGTGAATCCGATGAGGGATGCAGCTGGAGGGAGTGGGGTGTGGTCTGTCCACCCCTCATTAGGTGAGCAGCCACAGAAAACGCATGTTCATCGCCCAGGCTTCCGTACACCCTCGTGTGGAATGACAGCTCTATTGCTCCACTCTGCATGTTGGTGACGCCCCAGAATCCCGATGTGACGGCCTCATACCTGAAGTGACAGTGTGGGGGCTTTGGGGAGTGGTTCAATCATGAGGGCTGCACCGTCGTGAATGGGATTTGTGCCCTTATACAAGAGGCTGGAGTGTGTTCCTCTGCCACCTTTGGCCATGAGGACACCTTGAGAGCCCACTCACGAGGAACAGTCCAGGCCCTGAATCCGCTGGTGCCTGCAGAACTGTGAGCAATACAATTCTGTTGTTTCTAAATTACTCAGTCTCCAGAACAGGCTAAGGCCTCTGTCTGTGTTCCCAGGGAAGGCTCCACAGGGCCTTCACTGCTCGGGATACTCCGAGCAAAAGGTTCTGTGATCCAGCGTGCATGACGCGCACCCACTACGTGGCTTCCAGAGATCACCGTGGTGTTCGTAAACTAAGACCCCTGCGGATCAGC
>NW_022143811.1:0-2699 GCF_007565055.1 Rhinopithecus roxellana
TTCATCTGTGGATATTTCCTTTTCACTGTAATGTTCATGGCGCTATGAAGTATCTAATTGCAGATTTCCAGAAAACTGTGCTAAAAAACTGATCACTGAAGAGAAACGTGTAACTCTGTGAGTTGCATTCACACATGGCAATGCAGTTTCTCAGAAAGCTTCTCTTTAGTTATTATGAGGATAATTCCTTTATCACCATGGGCCCCAATAAGCCCCAACAATATCACTTTGCAGATTCCACGAAAAGAGTGTTAGCAAACTGCTTCTTGAGGCAGAGGTTGTAACTCTGTGAGATGAACTCACAGATCAGAAAGAATTGTCTCCGAAAGCTTCTTTCACGTTTTGAACGGATGAAATTTCCTTTATCAGCGTAGGCCTCAAAGTGATCCAAAGAAGCCCTTCTCAGATTCCTCAAAGACAGTGTTAATGGACTGCTCCACGAAACATAAGTGTAACTCTGTGAGATGAATTCACACATCACCAAGAAGTTTCTAAGAAAGCTTCCTTCTAGTTTTCATCTGTGGATATTTCCTTTTTCACTGTAATGTTCATGGCGCTACGAAGTATCTAATTGCAGATTTCCAGAAAACTGTGCTAACAAACTGATCACTGAAGAGAAACGTGTAACTCTGTGAGTTGCATTCACACATGGCAATGCGGTTTCTCAGAAAGCTTCTCTTTAGTTATTATGTGAGGATAATTCCTTTATCACCATGGGCCCCAATAGGCTCCCAAATATCACTTTGCAGATTCCACGAAAAGAGTGTTAGCAAACTGCTTCTTGAGGCAGAGGTTGTAACTCTGTGAGATGAACTCACAGATCAGAAAGAAGTTTCTCAGAAAGCTTGTTTCACGTTTTGAACGGATGAAATTTCCTTTATCAGCGTAGGCCTCAATGTGATCCAAAGAAGTCCTTCTCAGATTCCTCAAAGACAGTGTTAATGGACTGCTCCACGAAACATAAGTGTAACTCTGTGAGATGAATTCACACATCACCAAGAGGTTTCTAAGAAAGCTTCTTTCTAGTTTTCATCTGTGGATATTTCCCTTGTCACTGTAATGTTTATGGCGTTATGAAGTATCTAATTGCAGATTTCCAGAAAACTGTGCTAACAAACTGATCACTGAAGAGAAACCTGTAACTCTGTGAGTTGCATTCACACATGGCAATGCAGTTTCTCAGAAAGCTTCTCTTTAGTTATTATGTGAGGATAATTCCTTTATCACCATGGGCCCCAATAGGCTCCCAAATATCACTTTGCAGATTCCCCGAAAAGAGTGTTAGCAAACTGCTTCTTGAGGCAGAGGTTGTAACTCTGTGAGATGAACTCACAGATCAGAAAGAAGTTTCTCAGAAAGCTTCTTTCACGTTTTGAACGGATGAAATTTCCTTTATCAGCGTAGCCCTCAATGTGATCCAAAGAAGCCCTTCTCAGATTCCTCAAAGACAGTGTTAATGGACTGCTCCACGAAACATAAGTGTAACTCGGTGAGATGAATTCACACATCACCAAGAAGTTTCTAAGAAAGCTTCTTTCTAGTTTTCATATGTGGATATTTCCTTTGTCACTGTAATGTTCATGGCGCTATGAAGTATCTAATTGCCGATTTCCAGAAAACTGTGCTAACAAACTGATCACTGAAGAGAAACGTGTAACTCTGTGAGTTGCATTCACACTTGGCAATGCAGTTTCTCAGAAAGCTTCTCTTTAGTTATTATGTGAGGATAATTCCTTTATCACCATGGACCCCATTAGGCTCCCAAATATCACTTTGCAGATTCCACGAAAAGAGTGTTAGCAAACTGCTTCTTGAGGCAGAGGTTGTAATTCTGTGAGATGAACTCACAGATCAGAAAGAAGTTTCTCAGAAAGCTTCTTTCACGTTTTGAACGGATGAAATTTCCTTTTCAGCGTAGGCCTCAAAGTGATCCAAAGAAGCCCTTCTCAGTTTCCCCAAAGACAGTGTTAATGGACTGCTCCCGAAACATAAGTGTAACTCTGTGAGATGAATTCACACATCACCAAGAAGTTTCTAAGAAAGCTTCTTTCTAGTTTTCATCTGTGGATATTTCCTTTGTCACTGTAATGTTCATGGCGCTATGAAGTATCTAATTGCAGATTTCCAGAAAACTGTGCTAACAAACTGATTACTGAAGAGAAACGTGTAACTCTGTGAGTTGCATTCACACTGGAATGCAGTTTCACAGAAAGCTTCTCTTTAGTTATTATGTGAGGATAATTCCTTTATCACCATGGGCCCCAATAGGCTCCCAAATATCACTTTGCAGATTCCACGAAAAGAGTGTTAGCAAACTGCTTCTTGAGGCAGAGGTTGTAACTCTGTGAGATGAACTCACAGATCAGAAAGAAGTTTCTCAGAAAGCTTCTTTCTCATTTTTATTGGAAGATGTTTCCATTGGCCCCATTGTCTTCAAAGGGATCGGGAATATCTGTTCTCAGATTCCACACAAATAGGGCTAGGCCACGGCCCCACGAAATACAGCTGCAACTTAGTGAGTTGAATTCACACATCACATAGCGGTTTCTCAGAAAGCTTCTTTCTTAGTAAGACGAGGTTATTGTGGTCTTGGAGCGCCACCGTGTGTCCTATTGCAGATCCTGCGAAAACTCTGCTAGCAAGTTTCTTAGTGGAAACAATGATGGACATCTGTGGGCTGAATTCACCACAACAAAGAA
>NW_022143812.1:0-23836 GCF_007565055.1 Rhinopithecus roxellana
GATTTCTAAAAAGTATTAGATGATTGTATTCATCTTGCTTGTGTACTTTTTTCCAAGCTCAGATGAAAAAAAAAAAAAAAAAAAAAGAACACAACCATTATCCGATAAAGGTGTGACAATTCAAAATGCTGCCCACCCTTGGACAGGCAGAGAAGTACACCAAAAGGACATGGGTGCTGATGTCAGACACAGCTTGGGAGACTGTCCCAGATCCACCACTTCCTTAGTGCATGACTTTCAGCAAGTTACTTAGTCTCTTTTAGCCTTAGTTTTCTCCATTTGTGAATGGGATAGGTCCCCTTCTACGTCATTGCCTCCTCATGATTTGGCAGAGGCCGATTTTCACATCATCGCCCGGCCAATTAGTGTGCAAGCTGCTGTGATCCTAGGCAATGCATGCACATTGAGGATAGTAATACTGACAACTGCATCAACTGGCAAGCAGAGGTAATACCAGTTTTTGTAACTTATGCATTTGAGGTCATTTATTTAATCTTCAAATTATGTTTACAATTTCTGTGCATTCTTTCATGCAAAATTTCTAGACAATTTCTACATAAAATGTATTGTCCATTATTTAATTTTCTCAAATCATATATATATGGGATTTTAAAGTAAACAGCCATACCATTTGGTAATTACATTACTAAATATGTAACAGTAATTCGCATTCCATGAAAACAGAAATCATTTGGTTCTGAAAACCTCCCATCCCCCCACACACACCTACTTCTCCCTGCTGGCTCCCTGCAACACCTACCTTCAACGCTTATCTGCTTCTCCTAGTGCTTACCAATATTTTGCAAACCGTAGACTATTCTGATTGTGACATGTTTCAAATGGCCACAAATAGACTTCCACTTCAGCTCTACGTGTAAATAGACAAATGACAATCCCACCCTTACAACAAGAAAACACTGGAAAACAGATTCAGGTATCTTTTGGACTCTCAAGAACCGAGAGGGGACGCAGAACACCACCCTGGAGTCCTGAGAGACTGTCAAATCCAGTTTCACGGCTGAGATCTGCTTACCTGAATCACATCTTCTGTAGACAAGCCTGTAGGAGTGCTTCAGTAGTAAATACGATGAAGTGCTTGAGGCTGTGTGTGGACTAGCGTTAGTGTGAGAATACGCTGGGAGCTGCAGTCTCAGGGGCATCCACATGTTCATAGCCTTTGGCTCGAGACATGGGTTTTCACGGTGAAGATCTGAAAAAGATGCGGTGGTTTTTTCTGGCTGGGAGAGAGGAAGAGTAATCATTGTCAAATACTCCCAGTGCCTTCTCCAAGACGAAGGCCCACCTTCAGAGCAAGAGACTTGACCAAAGCTTATCTTAGGTGCAGGAAGGGTATTCCTCTAACCTCTGCCCCTCCAGCTTCTAGTGTCACCGGTGGGGGAAAAAAAAATCAAGAGGGCTCAAGTGTGTAAAGTATTATTTGGGAATGCTGAAGCCAGGGAAAGGACGAGGACATGGGGAAAGGGTAATACCACCGGAGAAAACACTTGTCAAGGTCACAGCCCAGAGACACAGTCCCACTGAAAGACGGAGATCCAGTCATAAAGCTGTGGAATGCTTTCCCCCCCTACACCTTACCACCACTACAACCAGGCTCCAGGGAAATAACGGCCGTTACAGCTCAATGTGCTGCAGACACAGGCTCTCCCTGAGCAGAGCACTCTGTAGGCCCATTTCTAAAAAGTATTAGATGATTGTATTCATCTCTGCTTGTGTACTTTTTCCAAGCTCAGATGAAAAAAAAAAAAAAAAAAAAAAAAGAACACCATTATCCGATAAAGGTGTGACAATTCAAAATGCTGCCCACCCTTGGACAGGCAGAGAAGTACACCAGAAAGGACATGGGTGCTGATGTCAGACACAGCTTGGGAGACTGTCCCAGATCCACCACTTCCTTAGTGCATGACTTTCAGCAAGTTACTTAGTCTCTTTTAGCCTTAGTTTCTCCATTTGTGAAATGGGGATAAGGTCCCCTTCTACGTCATTGCCTCCTCATGATTTGGCAGAGGCCGATTTTCACATCATCGCCCTGGCCAATTAGTGTGCAAAGCTGCTGTGATCCTAGGCAATGCATGCACAGTGAGGAGGTAATACTGACAACTGACATCAACTGGCAAGCAAGAGGTAATACCAGTTTTAGTAACTGTATGCATTGAGGTCATTTATTTAATCTTCAAATTATGTTTACAATTTCTGTGCATTCTTTCATGCAAATTTCTAGACAATTTCTACATAAAATGTATTGTCCATTATTTAATTTTCTCAAATCATATATATATGGGATTTTAAGAGTTAAACAGCCATACCATTGGTAATTACATTACTAAATAATGTAACCAGTAATTCGCATTCCATGAAACAGAAATCATTTGGTTCTGAAAACCTCCCATCCCCCCCACACACACCTACTCTCCTGCTGGCTCCCTGCAACAACTACCTTCAACGCTTATCTGCTTCTCCTAGTGCTTACCAAGATATTTGCAAACCGTAGACTTATTCTGATTGTGACCTGTTTCAAAATGGCCACAAAATGAGGACTTCCACTTTCAGCTCTACGTGTAAATAGACAATGACCAATCCCACCCTTACAACAAGAAAACACTGGAAAACCGATGCAGGTATCTTTTGGACTCATCAGAGAACCGAGAGGGGACAGCAGAACACACCCTGGAGTCCTGAGAGACTGTCAAATCAAGTGGCACGCTGAGATCTGCTACCTGAATCAGCAGCTTCTGTAGACAGAAGCCTGTAGGAGTGCTTCAGTAGTAAATACGATGAAGTGCTTGAGGCTGTGTGTGGACTAGCGTTAGTGTGAGAATACGCTGGGAGCTGCAGTCTCAGGGGCATCCACATGTTTCATAGCCTTTGGCTCGAGACATGGGTTTTCACGGTGAAGATCTGAAAAAGATGCGGTGGTTTTTCTGGCTGGGAGAGAGGAAGAGTAATCATTGTCAAATACTCCCAGTGCCTTCTCCAAGACGAAGGCCCACTCTTCAGAGCAAGAGACTTGACCAAAGCCTTATCTTAGGTGCAGGAAGGGTATTCCTCTAACCTCTGCCCCTCCAGGCTTCTAGTGTCACCGGTGGGGGAAAAAAAAATCAAGAGGGCTCAAGTGTGTAAAAGTATTATTTGGGAATGCTGAAGCCAGGGAAAGGACCGAGGACATGGGGAAAGGGTAATACCACCGGAGAAACACTTGTCAAGGTCACAGCCCAGAGACACAGTCCCACTGAAAGACGGAGATCCAGTCATAAAGCTGTGGAATGCTTTCCCCGCCCCTACACCTTACCACCACTACAACCAGGCTCCAGGGAAATAACGGCCGGTTACAGCTCAATGTGCTGCGAGACACAGGCTCTCCCTGAGCAGGAGCACTCTGTGAGGCCCAGATTCAAGCAGGAGGACAAAGGGAGAGAGAGATGGGAATTCTGAGAAAGAATTAAAAGGAAATGCTAGAAATCAAAAACACTAACAGAAATGACGAATGTCTCCCAGAAGCTCATCAGTAGAGTCAGCACAACCAAGGTAAGAATTGGAAAGCATGCAGCAAGGTCAGAGGGCAACAGACACTTTCCAAAATGGAATGCAAAGAGGAAAAAGAGGGGAAGAAATGGAATTGAACATCTTACTGTGTGAAAATTGGAAAAGGTTCGACCTATTAATCTGAATCCCAGACACAGAAAGAAGACGGAGAGAACAGAGCAGCATAAACATTGGAAGCAATAAGGGCCTAATGCTGTCAAAATTAATAACAGACACCAAAGCACAGAGTCAGGAATCTCTCAGCATAAATCAAGCAGCATATATACCAAATACACACACACACACACACACCACACACACACACACACACACACACACCACAAACTCATGTCTAGACATATTGAAACTGCAGAAAACTAAAGAGGAAGAGCAAGTCTGAAAACCTCAATAACAACACCTTACTGGTAGAGGAACATGGAAGAGAATTATGGCCAACTTCTCGTCAGAACCCATGAAAAAAGAAGAGTGTAGACTGAAATATTAAAGTGTTGAGTGAAGAAAAATATCACCTAGCTAGAATTGTATGCCCTGCAAAATTATCATTAACAACTGAACAGGAAACAAAGACTTTCTCAGACAAATTAAAATCAAGCAAATTAACCTTCAGAAACTCTGCTCTGAGAGAAATGTTAAAAGACAGAAGGAAAAATAACATAGATGAGACGCTTGAATCTACACAAAGGCAGGGCCAGAATCAGTGAAGGAACAAGTGGAGGTAAAATCACACCTTTCTGTTGCTTATTCTTGCAAGGTCTAAAGGAATACGGTTTGTTTAAAATAATAGTGACAATGTATTTGGTGACTATATAGCATATGGATAAGTTCATGAGGGGTTAACTGGGAATTCTGTCGGGTTAGGTACCTGCACTGCACACTAAGTGATGTACCATTACTAGACGGTGGACTGGGCTAGGTAAATATGTATATTGTAAAGCCTAGGGCAAAAAGCAGTTCTAAAAGCCATATGATCCATATGCTAAGAGAGGCTACCAATGCTCAGGTAAAACCTGAAGAGACAATAACATAAAGAAAGAGGGACTTTTTACTTACAGGGGATACAGTTATCTATGCAGAAAACTCCAAAGAACTGCAACAAAACTGCTGAATCAATAAACGAGGTTTCAAGGTCACAGGACACAATCAATATATTGATGACGACTGTTTAGCTGTATGTGGACCAGTGAACAATGAGAATTTGATTTTTAAGTTGCCCTTTACAACACCAACTCTACCTATTAAGTACTTAGGTCTAAATCTAAATGTCAGGCATAGGATCTCCTTGCAGAGACTACAAATATTGATGAGAAAAACAAAAAAACAAATAAACAACAAACAAAAAAACAAAGAAGATCTGAATAAGTGGAGAGAGATGTCACATATATGGACTGGAAGATTCGTAATTGTTAGAAGATTTCAAATCCTCCACGACTGATTTATTGTAACATCGGAATCCCAATCAAAATTACAGCAATCACGTTGCAGATATCAACATATTGACTCAAAATTTCGTATTGAAGCACAAATGTGCTAGAAAAGAAAAGCCATTCTAAAAAAGAGAACGGAGTTGCAAAAGTCATAAGATGCGATTCTAAGACCTACTATAAAACTACAGTAATCGAGACAGGGTGGCATGTACTAAGAATACACACACAGTTCAATGCAACAGAGCAGCAAGCCCAGTAATCGAACTGCAGAAATATTTCTCAACTGATCCTTGACGAAGGCACGAGCACAATACAATGGGAAAAGGATAGTCTTTTCAATAAGTGGTGGTGGGAGATTTCGGGTCCATGTGGAAAAAAACATTAACCTAGACCAAGAACTCACACTTTAACGAAAATTAACTCAAAAAGGGCCAAAGTCCCGTATGTAAAACTCAAAATATAAAACACAGGAAATATAAAAATATGAAATATACGCCAGGCGCAGTGGCTCACGCCTGTAATCCCAGCACTTTGGGAGGCCGAGGCAGGTGGATCACGAGGTCAAGCGTTCGAGACCAGCCTGGCCAACATAGTGAAACCCCGTCTCTACTAAAAATACAAAAAAAAAAAAAAAAAAAAAAAAAAAATTAGCCGGGCGTGGTGGCAGACGCCTGTAGTCCCAGCTTCTCGGGAGACTGAGGCAGGAGAATCGCTTGAACCTGGGAGTCAGAGGTTGCAGTGAGCCGAGATCGTGCCACTGCACTCCAGCCTGTACGATAGTACGAGACTCTGTCTCAAAACAAAACAAACAAACAAACTATATTATATGTAAAGAAATATAGAAATGTAAAACACAGGGAAGAAAACACAGGAAAAACATCAACATGTCTTTCTGTTTCCTGATGGGGTTTTAGTCACAAACCCTACCACAGAGTCCATGAACAAAAAGCAATAATTTGGAGTTTATTAAAACTTAAAACTTCTGCTGTGTGGAAGACATTACTGTTAAGGAAGAAAGACAACCTAAGGACTGAAAGAAAATATTTTCAAAGAGGTATTTGAGAAAAGACTTGATTCCAAATATTCAAAGGACTGTTGACATTCAAAGACCAAACAACCACAAATAACCCAGTTTAAAAATGAGCTAAAGGTCTGAGCAGACACCTCACCAAAGATTTGGAAGCGATAAATGAGCATGTGAAAGAATGTTTACTGTTATTTGGCATTGATAGATAAATGCAAATTCAAATAATAATTACATGACACTACACATCTAGCAGAATGGCTAAGACCCCCAAACTGACAACCAACTGCTGCCAAGGATGCAGAGCAACAGGAACGTCCATTCATGTAAAGTGGGAAGTCTCTATCTTCCAGCAAATTTGGAAGGCAGTCCGCTTGGTTCTTAACGAGGCTCAACAGTCTTGCCACAGTGTCCAGCATTCTCGCTATTAAGTATCTGCCCAGTTTGCTTCAAAACATATGTGTTGTCAAACAAAATACAAATCCAGGATTAGTAAGGAGAAACTTTATTCAAAAGGGTGAGTAGAAGGAGGCAAGGTGTGTGGAGGGGACTTTCGCAGGAGGACATGAGTAGGTAAAGCACAGGTAATGCTTTAGGGCAGTGAAACTATCGTGTGCGTTATAGACGGAATGTTTCCTTCCCGCCCAAATTCACGTGTTGAAGCCCCGACTCCCAGTGTGATGGTATTTGCAAGTAAGGCCTCTGGGAGGTAATGGGGTTTGAGGTTATGAGGCCATGAGGGTGGAGTCTTTATGATGGGGTTCGTGTCCTCCGAAGAAGAGGAAATAAAAATAGCTCTCTCTGTGTGAGGACATCATTACGGAGGTAGGGAACTATCAGGCTGAAATGCAGCATGTGACAAAAGGTTCTAACCTTACCAACGGGTGAAAAGCTTCACTGAAGGCTGTGAAGTACAAAGTGCTGATGTAAGCAACTCTGAAAATGAAAGAAGTGTGTAAGGCTAAAGACAAAGGAAATTGTACATATGCAGCATACTCGACTAGACAAACCTGTTGCGGGTATGGACACAGGTTGAAAAATCTGATACCGTTCTCCATGTATACTGGAGCTGAACAATTAGGAAATGGATGGTGGAGGGTGAGAGGCAGGTTTTTCACTGCTGGAGAGGGGAGGTGCAGATCGTAATGTGGTGGGGGCAAGAATGATTCGTGCTGCAATGGAATAGAGTTGCAGACATGGGTAGGAACTCATAGTCAGCTTATTATAGATCCTCATGGTCACGTATCAAAATATTTATAGAAATATGTATATATATATATATACGGGTTAGTATACATACATATGTATTTCCTCTCTGTTTCGGCAGAGAGGGTCTAGAAACCACTAGACTCTGGCAGGTACGAGCACACCTACTTGCCAGACGTTGGTCTCTGATACCATTTTCTAATAAAAGGAAACAGAGATCCTTGGAGAATTGGCTGATCCTAGGAGCTAGGAAATAGGCCAGACAAGTCTAGAACGTATGCAAGACAGAAATGTGCAGGATGAGCCACAAAGCAAGGAATTACACAAAATGGAACCGCAAATAATGGGAGCATACCAACGGGACCTAGGGGTGAACTGAACATGCCCCCAGTGGCCACAACTGCAAAAGTGATAACAATAAAAAAGAAATAGCAAAGTATTGGATTATAATCTAAAGTATCAAGTAAGTATCCATGAAAGTATCATGATATACATAAACGATTGAATAACGAAATCAATGCAGGAGCATAGACAGCTGTGCCGTGAAGGAGAATTCCAAAGAATGTATGTAGATACTCTGCCTCAAAGAAAGGATTTATAACTTAGCACCAGTTAGGTGTGAACTTGGCTTAATGACTTCCTTCCAAAGAGTAGCATGTGGACAGGGGTTAAAAGAGTAACTTTTCATGGGAGCACCCTGTCCAACACTGCTTCTGCCAGGTGACCAAGGTCAACTTACACAATCAAAACTGATGTTGATATTATGTACCCTTGATGCGATCAGACGAAAACAGCTCTTTACCTTTGTGGTGATTCTCCGGTAGCTCACAACATCAGTCCAATCATGAGATAAGCATTAGAAAAATCTGAGTTGAAAAAATTCTAGGGAGGCTGGAGCAGGCGGATCACTTGAGTCTAGGAGTTCGAGACCAGCCTGGCAACATGGCAAAACCTTGTCTCTACAAAACACACACACACACACACACATACACACATCACAAATTAGACAGGCATGTTGGTGCATGCCTGTAGTCCCATGTGCTATGGGAGGCTGAAGGAGGAGGATGGTTTGAACCTGGGATGTGGCGGTTGCAGTGAGCTGAGATCCCACCATTGCCGTTGCATACTCCAGCCTGGGTGACAAAGCAGGGAACCCTGTCTCAAAAAAAAAAAAAAAAAAAAAAAAAAAGAAATAAAGAGAAAGGGAAAAAAAAAGACATTCTAGAAAATACCTCACTAGTAACCCCTGAAAACTCTCAAGGTCATGGAAACAAGTAAAGTCTGAGAAGTTGTCCCAGCCTATGATGATTAAATGTAGTGTGGTAGGCTGCATGGTACCTTGGTACAGGGGGGAAAAAAAAAAAAGATATTAGGTAGGAAGTAGGAAACCTGGAATAAAGTGTGGAATTTAGTTTTTTCTGCCTCTCAAATACCACCAGCAGGGAACAGTTGGGGCTGCTGTGTCGGCAGATAAGCCAAACACACAAAAATAGCATCGCAAATGCTCTGAAAAATAAACTTTTAAAAAATCCCGGAACCCAAAAATGGACACCAGAATCTACATGCTAAACCTAAAGAAAGTAGCTGACTTCTAACATCAAATAGTTGTCTCATGTCCAGAGACTCCTAAAGTAAAAAGCAAAATACATTGTATGCGGTAGAGCAGAGCCCACCATGTCAAGAACCAGGAATAACACAACTTGAATGAGGAAATACAATCTAGTGGTACCAACATAGAGACGATGCACACGTTGCCATTATCTGACAAACGTTTTACAGCAACCATCACAAAAATGCTTCATTATGTCATTGCAAATAGTCTGGAACCAGACTAGAAATGGAAATCTCAGCGATGAGTAGAAGACGTATAAAAAAGAAATGACGGCACAGAAAACGAAAACAGTAACAGAATTTGGAAACATTGCTGGATGCACTCCGTAAGAGACCTGTGATGACAAAAGATACCATCATCGTAATGGAGGCCCAATCAATAAGACTGACGGCCGGGCGCGGTGGCTCACGCCTGTAATTCCAGCACTTTGGGAGGCCGAGGCAGGCAGATCACCGCGGGCCAACGTGGGGAAACCCCGTCCCTACTAAAAATACAAAATTAGCTTGGGTGGTGGCGGGCGCCTGCAATCCCAGCTACTTGGGAGGCTGAGGCAGGAGAATCGTTTGAACCCGGGAGGCAGAGGTTGCAGTGAACGGAGATTGTGCCATTGCTCTCCAACCTGGATGACAGAGAGAGATTCTTCCTCAAAAACAAAACAAACAAACAGAAAATAGGATTGACTACGCCTGAGCGAGAGAGAGAGGTCATGGAATGATTAAAAGCTGAATGGATCCTCAGTAAATTTAGGACAATAACGAAGTTCCAATATCCGTACGACTGGAGTATCAAAAGTAGAGAGTGGACTGAAAGAGTAATATAAGAAAAGAAGGCTGAAATATCCAAATTTTAATGAAAACCATAAGCCCATAGATTCTGGAAAATGAGCAAACTTCAGATAAGAAAACCACAAAGCAATTCACACCAACACACACAGCATAGTCAGTTTTTGAAGCTGATAACATCACTGAAAGCAGCAAGACCGAAGTGGTTCATTGATTATAGGAGAACACCAGTTTTAATGAGGGCAAATGTCTCCTCTGACCAGTGGGGGTCATTAGGAAGTGTCCTGAAAAGTTTCAGGTGTTGAACAAAAGTCCTGTCAGCTGTGAATTCTGTATCCAGTGATACCATCCTTCATGGATGAAGGGGAAATCGAGACATTCTCAGGTTAAAGAAAGCATTTTGTCACGAGCAGACTCACGGTGAAAGAATGGCTAGAGCAGGTGCTCCAAACAAAAGAGGAAAGAATGAAAGATGGCCTCCGGAAGTATCTATCAGAAAGGAGTCAAGACCAGTGGAAAAAACACCCTTAGGGGACAAACATTAAGCCACCGTTTTCCTTGTGAATTGTGGAAGTCATGTTTGATGATTAAAGCAAAAAATATGAAACCATCCAATACTCCAGACATCGTTGTCTATAAGCAGAAAGGCAGAGGGGCTAAAAGGGGCTGATGCTTCTACACTTCAATGGAAGTGATGAGAACTGGATACCAGGAGCCTGTGTAAGTCACATATGCACATTGAAAATCCCAGAGCAACCACTGAGACAATTTTACAAAACAAAGCACTCGAAAACACTTTCAGAAATCAAGATAAATCCTGCAAAGTGTGCACGTAAGCCACAGAAGGGCAAAAAAAAAAAAAAAAAAAAAAAAAAAAAAAAAAAAAAAAAAGGAGGTCTCGGTTAGCCAAGACACGGAGGAAACAAAAGAAAACAAACAGTAAGTCTGTGGACTTAAACACTAGCCCAGCGATCATGGCAATGAACTAAAAACATGTATGAAAAGGTAGATATTGGCAGAGTCAGTGAGAAACACAGTCTGACTATCCCATGTTTATATGAAACTCAGTTCCGCTTTGGTTGCCCTGGGTAAATGAAAAGGATACAACGGGTGGGAAAAGTCACATCAGGTAAACATTAATTAAAACAGCAGAAGTAGGTATGTCAACATTAGGTAAAGAGGACTTGATCGCATCGAAAATTACGAGAGAGAAAAATAAAACACTACACCCGAAAAAAAGAATCAAGCCCCCAAGAAGACTTCAGAGGAGTCTTTCCGTGCCCCTCCCACACGCCCCTCCAATTACAGTGTGTGGGCGTTCCTCTCTGTTCCCAGAGCCCCTGGTTCTTATTTCTGTCAGAGCAAAGTGTCCCAAGGCGTTGGGGGCTGTATTTGCATACACCTGATCCTAAATGAATGTGAGTACTTTGGAAAGCCTGATGCATCTCCACATCCCAGCGCCCAGGCGGGGTATCTGGTGCCCTGCAGGTGTTTGTTGAATGCCTCATGACTGCCTTTCAGGTCAGGGAAGGCTGTTGTGATAGGGTCAAGGGAAGGGTCTCTTTACATCGCATTCAACAAGGGGCCAATCCTACTGGCGCAGGCAAGGAGGCTGCTCAGCGACTGACCGGGAAATGAGGGTGGGGGGTGGGCACGCGCTCCGGAGGCTGCAGGCGCCATGGGCAGAGTGAGGAACCGGGCCACCGCTCAGCCGCGGAGGCGAAAGAGGCCCGCGGATCCTCCCGCCGGCTGCGCGGCCATCGCGGTCACGGGCGCCAGCCGCGCGCAGTGCCCCCGGGTCCAAGTCGGGGTCGGGAGCCACGCGGCGGCCAAGAGGTGGTTGGATAGGTGGCGACTGAAGCGCCGCTGTCGGCGGGTCCGGAAGGCGGGCCCCAGAGACCGGCTGCCCTCCGCGCCATCCCCGGATCCGCCGGGACCCGCCCCGTCCCCCAAGGAGCTGGACCTGGGCGCACAGCGGGAGCGCTGGGAGACGTTCAGGAAGCTGCGGGGGCCTCAGCTGCGAGGGCGCCGCCAAGGTCCTGCTGGACACCTTCGAGTACCTGGGCCTCGTGCATCACACCGGGGGCTGCCACTGCGGCGCGGTCCGCTTTGCGGTCTGGGCCCCGGCAGATCTGCGCGTGGTGGATTGCAGCTGCAGGCTGTGCAGGAAGAAGCAGCACCGCCACTTCCTCGTCCCGGCCTCGCGCTTCACGCTGCTCCAGGGCGCGGACAGCATCGTCACCTATCGGTCCGACACGCACCCGGCGCTGCACAGCTTCTGCAGCAGGTGCGGGGTGCAGAGTTTCCACGCAGCTGTCTCTGGTCCCCGCGTGTACGGCGTCGCCCCGCACTGCCTGGACGAGGGCACCGTGCGCAGCGTGGTCATCGAGGAGGTCGGCGGTGGCGACCCGGGGGAGGAGGCCCGCCGAGGAGCCCAAGGCCATCCACAAGACGTCCTCCCAGTCAGCCCCTGCCTGTCCCCGCGAACAGGAGCAGTGATTGGGGCCGCAAGCCCGCCCGAAACCGGCCCGGGCGGCCCTGCGGGGAGCGTCCGAGTACCTGCACAGATCACATGCTGTGAAAGAGGTGTTTCTGGCCTGGTCAAACCGTGGATTCCCTTCCAGTATTTGCCCTTCCTCTCCACTAGTTTTCGGCGAACTCGCTTACGATCCAAATCTTGAACACACCTTTGTCTGTGTAGCACAACGTTAATCTTGCAATTCGATAAGCAAGAAGAGTGTCTCTGATTTTTCAAGCCATCCATTGTATCTCTTGCTATTACTGTTCTGCCTACAGTTGTCACAAATCACCTGCAGATGATTCCTGTGTACTGTACGTTCCTGGTGCTATTGTGAACAGGCTTGTTGTTTTCAGCGCTTTGCGTCTGGTGTTTAGGACGGCGACACACAAACAGTTTGTAAACATGTACTAGGACGTCTTCCATTGGTTATGGTGTGCGTGCGCTCCCGCACCTGTGAGTTTTAGGTAGACGTTCATATTTCACTACTTAGATTCGAGTTATGCTATTTCCTGTTTTTTTAATGATATATTTCAAGATTTGGTCGTGTTACATACCTCATTACTCTTAATCACCAAAAGCTGTTACTATTTTGCTTGTTTGTGTTTGGAAAGTGTCTCTGGGTAAGGAGATGGGGATACAGGAATGAGAAAGACACTGTCCACACAGGAATGAGAAAGACATCCGTGCATTGTATGCCCTCTTTAATCTTTTGAAATACCTGTCTTGTACATGTGTTAAGTATGTAGAAATCAGTAAATACCTTCTAGGAAACGATGTGTGTTGGTGTGACTGTAATGTCCGGCTTGGCTATGGCAAGGCTTGGCTCTTGAAAGTACTTGGTCTCAGATTATTTGAGAAGGTGGTGCTGACTCTGGCTTTTGTAGTAGAGACAACTTCCCCAGGGTCCCCTACATTTCTGATGAGGGGAATTAGCAGAGGGTTTACACACTCGGCCTCTGGGGACACACTACCTGTCTTTGAATCCTGGACCTGCTGCCTACTCGCTATATAACCGGTATGGAGTAGATTAAACCCGATTCCTCAACTTGCTCTCTCCTCAAGAATGTTAACAGCTAACAGAGTGTTTGTTCTCAGGGTAAACACAGTGCCTTGCCTTGACTACCTGATCCATGAATGCTTGTTTTCTCCATTTCAGGCCCCCAAAACTCTTCCTATCAAGGCACCCAGACAATATGAAACTGCATTGTTTAGGGGCGTCCATACACATGAGAAAACCATGAAGAATCGGCAGTGAAATAATCTAAGCCAGCATCAGGTTAAGGTTTAACTCTATGGAAGAGGAACAGCTTTGAGTGGGGGGTGTGTCCTGCATTCCTGTTCCTCTTGCTATGTAACAAATGGCCCCACAGTGAGTCCATAAAATCACCGCCATTGTATCATATGCATGGAATTTCAGAGGCAGGAATTCAGAAAGGGCACAGTGGACATGGCTTGCCTTGCATGGTCTGGGACCTCAGCGGCAGAGGCCTGACTGGCTGGGGACTGGAACCATCTGAAGGCTCATTCACTGACATCCCTGGTGCCTGCATAGAGAGGAGTGGAAGACTAGGCCTGGCGAGTGGAGGGCCTCCGTGTTACCACTCTATGGCCTTTGGCTTCCTCACAGCAGGGTGGGCCTCCCAGTAGTCAGGCTTCCGACCTCATGACTCGGGCTCCAAGTAGCACTCTTCCGTATCCAAGGTGAATGTTGCCTCACCTCTCACAGGCAAGACTCAGAAGTCATGTTGAGTCAACTGTGTCATACTCTGTTGATTAGAGGTGAGTCACAGTCTTTTCAGATTCAGGCGTGGGAGGGAGATTAAATCGAAGGTCTCGATATGAACGGGGCAACTTTTATCACAGTACGAGAGATGGGAGATATTCTTGTGGCCATACAGTCTGGCACAGTGGGCTCCTAGGGAGCTGGTTATGTTTCATTCGGTTCTCCCACATGGTGGCCACTCAGATGTGCTTAACGGGTCACATATTGTTTGCGTACAGCTGTGTGTGATTGAAGACATAAGAAGGAAACAAAATAGGTGACTGACTCCTATCTCTGAGCAAGACCAAGAGCAGACTAAATGAATGACTGGAGGTACGGAGGGAAGACGACAGTCAGAAGGGGGCTGGCTGCTTAGTCCTGGAGCCGACCTTGGCCATGCCCACGCAAACCCAGTCCAGGGTAGAAGTCTTATTGTCTTCGGGACCGTAGGTATTTCTGACCCCACCAGAAATAGTTAACTTCCTGCTGGTTGCATATGCTGGACTGCCTTAGCCCCATGCCACTGTCTGACCCTTCCTCTATCCTTTCTAAGCCCTTTGTTCACTTGTTCATCCATTCCACAAGCATTTACAGCGGGTTTGGAATGTGTCAAACAGAATGTGAGAAGGACTTAAGGCTAGGGACAAAAGGTGGAGTTGGGTAAAGATGCTCAAGCGAGGTTCTTAGAATGTAGCTCAGTTCTTCCATAGAATACCATAGGGAAGGAAATGGAAACACCCCCCTCTCAGTAGAATGGAAGAGCGCATCTGGCACCGGATCCACAAAGGCCGCTTGTTTGTATGCTGGCTCTTCAGATGACATCTTAGGACGAACTCCAGACTAGAAGGTGAATTTCCTTTCTGACAAGTGTCAAGGGAAGACTTGGAAATGTGTTTAAAAAGGAAAATTCCCATGATGAAACCAAATGGAAGACAATATCACTGGTCATAAAATATAACTAGAAATAGATGTAATGAAAATGTTTATTATTATACATAATTTCTATTATTTTGTTCTATTTTTTGAGACAGATATTCGCTCTGGTGCCCAGGCTGGAGTGCAGTGGCTCGATCTTGGCTCACTACAGCCTCCACCTCCCCTGCTCAACTGATCCTTTCACCTCAGCCTCCCAAGCAGCTGGGATTACAGGCACGTGCCACCACAGCCCGCTAATCTCTTGTTGTATTTGTAGAGATGGGGTTTCGCCATGTGAACCAGGCTGATCTTGAACTCCTTAGCTCAAGCTTCCCAACTGCCTCACTTCCCAGAGTGCTGAGATTACAGGTGTGATACATAATTTGTACATGTACCTTTGAAAATGAAAAATATGAAATAGACCTAAGCACCCTCTCTCTCTCTAACAAATACTTCACGTGTGTTCCTTTATTTACTTCTCACTAAAATCTTTCAGAACTCCTATTGTTAATCTCAATTGGTGGAGGGAGAAACTGAGACGCTGATAATGGAAGGACCAAGCCCATGGATGCCAAGGGGGCAGGTGGCAGGGAGAAGTTGGAAAGCCAGGGTGATTGGACACCATGGTCAGTAAGGACTGGGGAAAAAGTAGCTCTCAGGCACTTCTGCCCCATTCATCCTGGCCCCTTTCTGTTTTCATGGATCCAATTCTCTACGCATCTCACCCTATCTCCACCTCACATCAAAGGCAGCTCTTCATCCCTGGCCGAGATCCTTTGGCCAGCTGCCCAGTGCACGCCACCATGATACGGGCCTCCTGTAAAAATCTGAAACGACCGTAGATTAGATGCTCTGCTATTTCGTGAGCCCCCACGTTGTTTGTTTATGTACCAATATACTTGTGTCTATGGCCACAAACGACCTGCATATCACAGTTTAGAAAACACTTATTTTGAGGACAGAGGCTTTGAACGGACATCCACCTGGGCTTGTGTCCCAACTCTGCTACTTGTTCCTGCCTGGAATGGCAACAAGTTTTAAAAGTTGCCTTCACCTTCTCTGTGAGGCTTCAATGAGAGCATGCACATGAAAGAACGATGGAGCTTAGCCTATATAAGCACTTACTACGTATGAGCCCTTTTTATTCGTCCTGTTGTTGTTTGAGCAAAATTCCAAATGCAGCTTTTATCTTAACTGCACACAGCCTGAGGTGTAGGCAGTACTTCCAGGACCGCTCTCTCAGGAGCCATCATCCACACTTCTTTGATGTAAAAACTGAGCATAAAAGCAATTCAGTTACAAAAAGGTAGGGGGAGGGAAGAACATAGGCCTTCTGGTTCCTTATTAAGTTACAACTTGCCCTAGACCCTGTCATCTCCCAGTGTATGGTGTGAGGAACAGAGATAGCCTTTTCCGTTCAAAACTGTGTGACGGGGGCATGGTCAGCAAAGTACAGGGTCCTGCAGGAGCACAGCGATAGGGCACCCTTTGTCAGACAAGTCAGTACACCGTTCTGGGCCTTGGTTTCCTCATCTGTACAACGGCGACAGAACTACGTATATCTTAATTTACTGAGGATTTTAAGTGAAGTGCTGGAAGGAGAATATGGAGCTCCATGCCCTGATGCGTCAAATGGCCAAGAAATGTCACCCGCTGTTCCTAATATGACTTATGTTATTATACCCCGATATTTGGACCAAAGGGACCTAGACCTTATCACTTTTGCCTGGGACTCTGCAGTAAATGCCTCAATGAGTTACCCTGATAACTTCCCCTCCTCCATTATGACCAGGATCAAGGTTTTTCCGGGAATGGCACCACAATTTCTGTGACTCCACCACAATTCCTGAGACTTGACTCTGAGCCACTATCACAGTCTGCATGCTCTTCCCAATGTGAGGTGTGCGGTTGGTGGGGTTTGATGCCATCACTGTCTCTCACTTAAATAGTAGACTTGAAGTGAGTGAAGGTCGTTCTCATGGGTCAGGCTGTAAAACATGTAAGCAACAGTGAATTCGGACCCACAAATGGACATTGGAGAAATTGTTAACAGCCGGGGAGAGCTGCAGATACTAGCTGGGGAAAACCAAATTACAGCCACATGGTCTCTGAGATAAACTCTCGTCATCGCAAGGTGGCCAGTTCCCGCCTCTAGAAGACCCAGGGAGATTGCTCCCAGCATTCCAGAGATACTTGGTTAGGATTCGCATCTCTAACATAAGTGTTTCCATTATCACATGCAGGCACAAGGGTGTCCACCAGAAAAACCGACTGTCTTGCCTGAGTATATCTTCTTGCACATTGGAAAATCTTTCCTAGAGACACTTTGACGAAGATTCTCTTTCCCATTTTCTTTCTGCCAACCTGAATAAGATCTTGCTAAATATGGGATGTTAAAAATTACGTTTCAGGAGATTGCATTTCTGGCTGTATTGGAGGGAAAAGAAAAACACCACATTGATCCTTCCCCCGCAAAGCAACGAAAGAACCGAGATGATAATGGTTCCCAAGATATGGACCTAATGCAATGGAAGAGAACTATCTGCAAGACAGAAGAAAGAGACATGTCGAGCCGTATGCCTGCCTCAGCCTACTGGCGGGAGGAGGAACTCAGGCAGAGCCTCGTTGTCTCCCCGAGTTGTGGAGTACGTGGTAGGAACATGAGTCCTCCTTAAAAAGGAAAGAAATCCTGCCATTTGTGACAACATGAATGAACCTGGAGCATGTTAGGTCAAGTGAAATAAGCCAGGCACAGAGAGACAAATAGCAAGTGATCTCACTTACATGTGGGGTCTCAGAATTAGAACTCACAGAAGCAGAGAGTACAAATGGTGGCTACTGGAGGTTAAGGGTTCGGGGGGCATAGGGAGTGTTGGCAATGGGTAGAAAATTTCTGTTAGACAGGGGGAATAAGTTCAAGGGAGCTATTGTAAGTCATAGTGGTTATATTCAATAGCAATAGATTGGTTATTTGAAAATTCCTAAGACAGTAGCTTTTAGGTGTTTCTACCACCACCACCACCACCACCACCACCACCACCACCACCACCACCAACAACAACAACAACAACAACAACAACAAAAACTGATAAATATGTGAAGGGTGGAATATGTTAATTAGCTTGATTTGGCCATTCCACAACGTATACAGATATCAAGCATCCTGAGGTACACCATAAATATATACAATGTTTACTTGTCAATTGAAAAATAAAAAAAGAAAAGCAAGAAAGTAATTTCACAAAATGATGAGGGACCACTAGACACGAAAGAGTGGATTGGACCTTACCTCACACTACACACAAAAATTAACTCAAAACGGATCAGAGACCTAAATATAAGAGCTACAATGATAAAACTCTTATAAGGAAATATAAGACTAAATCTTACGTTTCTCTTCCGTAAGTCTTACGTTGTGACCTTCCTTTAGGCAAAGGCTTTTGTGTGTTTTTGTATGCATTCAACACCAAAGTACAAGCAACAAAACAAAAAAGTAGATAACGTGGACTTTTAGACAACCCATAGAAAATACATCTGATGGTAGACGTATCCAGGATATATAAAGAACTCTGATAAATCAACAGTCAAATGATGACCTAATTCAAAAATGATCAAAGAATCTGAATAGACATTTTGCCAAAGAAAGTATACAAATGGCCAATAGGCACACGAAAAGCCACCCACCATCGTCATTAGCCAGTAGGGAAATGCAAATCAAAACCACAGTGAGCTACCACTTCATACTCAGTAGGATGACAAGAATAGAAAAGACAGGCGATAACAATTGCTGACAAGGATGTGGAGAGATTGGAGTCCTCATATATTGCTAGTGGGACTATAACATAGGGCAGCCTGGTTTGAAAGAATTTGGCTGCTCCTCAGTACTAGAAACAGAATTTCCTTATGGCCCAGGAGGTTCACTCTTAGCTTTCTACAAAAGAGAAATGAAACTCTATGTCCAAACAAAATCCTGTACACAAACATACACGGTATCGTTATTCCTAGTGGTCAAAGACTGTGAGGGGCGCAGGCGTCCATCAGTTGATGAACTGACGGATGGAATTTAGTTTCTCCATTCAGGGGAGTATGGCTTGGCAACAAAAAAAGGATGAAATACTGATACATGCCATAACACGCATGAGCCTAGAACACGTGATGCTGCATGAAAGAAAATCACAAAAGACCACATATTATGTGATTCCATTTGGAAGAACGTCCAGTATATGTAAACTTATGGACTAAGAAATTTGATTTCCATTTGCTTGGAGAAGGAGAACAGGGTGGGAAGTGACTGTTAATGTGTATGGGGCTTCTTTCCAACGTGATTATAAGGTTCTAAAATGAGATTGTGGTGATGGTTGCAGAACCTTGTGAATATGCAGAATAAAAAAAAAAACTGAATTGTACACTTTAAATGGGTGAAGTTTATGGCATGTGGATTACATGCCAACAAAGTCTTTTTTCAAAACTACTATTATCGTTCACTTACGTGCACTTACCTCTATTTATTTCCAAATGTACATGAGTAACATTCATGTCCACTAATTGGTTGAGACTTTTGAAAAACACTGATAACCTGATGTATTTTGGGGAGATGAGAAGCAGAAATCAATGGTTAACGTGTAGTTTGGCAAGAGCTGTGACCGCAGTGAAACTTCATTTTTTCATCTTGGAGTAATTACGTCTACTTTGACATGACATCGTGGGAATTAAATAACAATGAATATGAAACATTCAACTCAGTGCCTGGGATTAACAGACACTCCAGGAAGGGTGAAACTCATATTACTTACCTGGAGTATGGGGAGGATTCATTAAGAAGGTAAATGTTTAAACAGTGTACTGAGTCTAGTATGTCAATTTCTTTTTTTTTTTTTTTTTTTTTTTTCCCAAGAAAGAACAAGGTTCAAGGTATTTGTGACAAGTTACCCTGGGGAGTGCAACCATTCTGGGGTTGTAACTGTGTTTAAGTCCCGGATCTGAACATTCAGATTTCAGTGACTGAAATTCTCCCTTGCAGTTGCCTCATCTCTGCCAACTCTGCATCTCTGCCAACTCTGCATCTCTGCCACAGCGATACTACTACCTTCCCTGGAGGGTTGCGCTCAGAATAAGAGATTAGAATGACAAAAATGGAGTCTGTTACTCCTGCATTTTCACTTTCTCCCTTTTTAAGGTCTTCTTTTCCTGATTCTAAAAATGTATTCAAGTATCCTTCAACCCAAATAACCTTCCTTTGTCTTCCGCTCTACCTACCAAACTCTTCCTCATTTCCTTTCAAATGAAGTACCCTGGACTTCTCTTCCTCACTCTTCAATTTCATGTAGTCTGTCTTCATTCACGTGGGCCCCCAAGCTGTCCCAACTGATAGGTATCCATAATGTAACAAGGATGTCCTACCTAATGAATCCCAATGGACTCCTCTCTCCCTTCTGATCTGGCCTTACATCTCCACAGCATCACCCTCCCTCCTTCCTTCACATCTGTGGTTCTACTTTTTCTCCTAGTTACTATCCTATTCCTCGGAGATTCCTTTCTCCATCTCCTTCCTGGGCTTCTGTTTCCCTGTGTGCTTCAGTGTTACTATTCTCTAGGTTTGGTCCTCGGCCAGCTCTTTACATGCTATCTTTCCTACATCCTGGGTTGAATTAACTCACGCTCATGGCTTCGTCTGGCTGATTGCTGAGAGGACTCACAAACGTGTATTCCTGGTCTGAAAGTAATCACTGAGCACCACACTGAAACGTCCAGTTGCCTTCTGTACATCCTGGATGTTTTCACAAGCACCTCAAACGCAGATCTATCTCAGTGCACTCCCCTCAGCTGCAAATTTGTGCATGCCCCTGTATTTAATGCTTCAACTGAGCACGCTAGCATTGTTCAGTCATCCAACCCAGAAACGTTCCTTCATCAAGACCGGATGAACTCAGGCCTGAAGTCAAGAAACAGCAGAAGACTGGGGAAAAGTCAGATGAGTCCGGAGACCAGTACCATGGACAATCGTAGACATCAACCTCAACCAAGCCCTATATGGGGACCAGTTAGTCTACTGTATTTTCCCAACCAGCTCTCTCTCCAACTACCTGTAATGACCATTTATTATACAACTGTATGACTCTGGAAACTCCTGATCTCCTTTCGCTCACTCTCAGAAGCTAGCCGCACCTCCTGTTTTCCTGAGAAAATCCAAGACCTCAGGAAGGACTCTCTCCATTTCCTACCAGCAATTGTGAACACCTACCTGCATGTACAGGTACAAGTTGTTGCCTTTCCTCCATTTATGACAGAACGTCCCTCCTGCTCTTTCCGGGTAATCCTTCAATGTGTGCTTTGAATCTCACTGTTCCTATCTTCCCAGGAATCTTATAGTATCCATCATACATATGCTCCTGATCGCCCCCGTCAACTTCAACCTGTCCTTCCCAAACATGTCTTTCCAATAGCACTAAATCACACACTGGTCATGAAAACCTTTTAATGATAAAAATCAACAATCAAACACTCAAAGCACCCTCCGTCTTCCCCATATTACCCTGCACTCACTACCTTATCTCCTTCCATTCACAATGAAACTTAGAGCTTTCCACACTTGTCATTACTTCATCACCTATTCATCCTAAAACTCATTCTTGTCCCCCACATCCCAATGAAATAGCTCTCTCAAAGGTCACCGTGGTGTTCATGAAGTTGAGCAGAATGGAATGTTCTGTCCTCATGTCATTTTATATCTCCAACTCTATGAACAGGAGGAAACACTCTTCTTTTTGAGCAACTACCATTGAGTTGGCAGTTCGCAATTTTCCTTTGAATGGGCCATACTTTCAAGTTTCCTTGTAGGCTTTTGGATTCTTTTGTTGCTGCTGAAAACTAGGTCTTTGAATGTGGTAATGTGGCAACACTGAAAATTAGATCCTCTACCTTCTCCAGGATTTGCAGTTGTTGATTTCTGAAAGCTGCGGTCGTTGATTTGTCTAGAGGGTTTTCCAAACCCTTTTGGGAGAGCCTGCATTCGTTGTCACGTGTGGCCACTGAACTCTCTGTTCCTTTAGTTTGTTTTCAGCTTGTATTTTGACAGCAATTTCCTTGACAGCCCAGAGCTTACAAAAAAAAAAAAAAAAAAGAAAAGCAAAAAATTCCTCTGTCGGCCTTTGTGGATTCGCTCTGGGCTGCAGCACTCCTTCAACCCTCAGCCAGGCCACTTGAATGATCTAATTTCCCAAATGGTCTGTCCACCAGCATATCCCCCAGGTTTTGTGTTATCTGCTATAGGTTTCAACTGTAGTTTCTGCCTCACGCAGCTGCAGTTTTTTGATTTGCCTTATAAGGTTTTCAGGAGCTGCCCAACATTTTTCTGCTCTGACTTCCCTGTTAGGTCAAACAGAGAGGAGCATCTTGCTTCTGTCTTTCCGGAAGCCCCTAGACAGGTTAGAACTGATGAAAACCATGATTTTTGAATAAGCTCTGCTCTGCTCCCTCCGGAACCAGGTACCAGGGTTCCACACGGGGGATACAGGCTGCTGGGTGCAATGCCGCCACCAGGTCCGGGAGAAGGTGGAAGGAGGGCAAAGGAAAACGCGACAACGTTTCCCTACGATTTTTTCTTTACGCCAACTTTTTTGATTGTGGTAAAATATGGAGACCATGACATTTGTCATTTTAACCCTTTTTAGTTTACATGTCACTGGCACATAAGTACATTCACATTGTTGTGCAACCCTCTCCATTATCCATTTCCAGAAGTTTTCATCTTCTCAAACAGAAACTTTGTGTGCCTCACACAGTAACTCCCTTTCTCCCCATTTCCCACAGCCCCTGGTGATCTCTATTCTACCTTCAGTCTCTAAGCAGTTGTCTCTTCTCAGTACCTCACAGAGGTGAAATCTCACAGTCTATGTACTTTCGAGCCCAGCTCACTTTCCCTGGCATAAAACCTTCGAGGTTCATCTATGTGGTCCCACATGGCAGGATTTCATTCCTTAAAGTTGTATCATGTGTATGCCACATCTTCTTAATCCATTCATCCAGTGATAGACTATATCTTCTCTCTCTCTCTTTCTCTCTCTCTCTTTCTTTCTTTCTTTCTTTTTTTTTTTTTGAGACGGAGTCTCGCTCTTGCCGCCCAGGCTGGAGTGCTGTGGCCAGATCTCAGCTCACTGCAAGCTCCGCCTCCCGGGTTCACGCCATTCTCCTGCCTCAGCCTCCGGAGTAGCTGGGAGTACAGGTGCCCGCCACCTTGCCCAGCTAATTTTTTGTATTTTTTAGTAGAGACGGGGTTTCACCGTGTTAGCCAGGATGGTCTCGATCTCCTGACCTCGTGATCCGCCCGTCTCGGCCTCCCAAAGTGCTGGGATTACAGGCTTGAGCCACCGCGCCCGGCTCTTTCTTTCTTTCTTTCTTTCTTTCGTTCTTTCTTTCTTCTTTCTTTCTTTCTTTCTTTCTTTCTTATTTCTTTCTCTTTCTTTCTTTCTTTCTTTCTTTCTTTCTTTTCTTTCTTTCCTTTCTTTCTTCTTTCTTTTCTTTCTTTCTTTCTTTCTTCTTTCTTTCTTCTTTCTTTCTTTCTTTTTCTTTCTTTTCTTTCTTTTTGACAGGGCCAGGTGGAAGTACAATGGTGCGATCTCGGCTTACTGCAAACCTCTGCCTCCCGGTTTCAAGCGATTCTCGTGCCTCAGCCTCCTGAGTAGCTGGGACCACAGGCCGTGCACCACCACACTCGGCTAGTTTTTGTAGTTTTACTAGAGATGGTATCGCCATGTTGGCCAGGGTGATCTTGAACTCCAGACCTCAAGTGATCTGCCCTCCCCGACCTCCTAAATTTGCTAGGATTACAGGCGTGAGCCATCCGGCCTGGCCCAGTGATAGACATTTAATATGTTGTGTACCCTGGCTATTGTGAATAGTGCCCTAAAAATGAACCACTCACAGACAGACAAATACTAGGTGATTCCCACTGAAACGAGGGATATACAATAGTCAGCTCATAGAAGCAGAGAGTAGAATGGTGGTTACCTGCGGCTGAATGGGGTGGGAGA